>NW_024096438.1:0-242768 GCF_016545825.1 Eucalyptus grandis
GGCGTGGTGGGATCTCGCACGAAGAATCATTCACCGTATCGTTCGTGGGAATTGACTAAAGATAGGGTGGCTGGCGAATTCCGCTCGCTAGGTGCCCACGGGTCGTTTCCGAGGCCAGGGAAACTCTCGGCCCGTGACAAGTGGTATCAGAGCAGGAATCCCTCCAGTAAACGAGTGAGCAAGTCGGAGAATCGGACTCCTCGATCAAGTGCGGGTCAAGAGACAAGTCTGGTGGATGGGTGCTAGGACGAGTCGACTTCTCGTCAAGCGGAATGCGAAGTTAGAGAAGAACCGAACCCTTGCTCAACGGGGATAACGTTCTGGATCGATCGGTGTATTTGAAGAAGAGGTCTACTATCACGTTTTCAACAAGAAAAGAACCTCCATTGGTCTGTGGGGTCAAGATGCTCATTAGGCGGAAGGGTGCTTTGCCAAAAGATGTGGTTGGTGAAAAATGCCACACTTGCCGAAAAGCACGGGTGACTAAAGGGCCGAGCGGCTGAGATCAAAAGAGGCCACCAATGGAGCAAAACCTGTTTTGTTGGCCGAGCGTGACCGTTCGATGTGAATTCCCAAAAGTGGCACATCCATGGTTAACTTATGCAAGGAAGCGACGGAGAGAGAGATTGCAACGAGGGCTTGGCGGGTGAGTGGGGAGAATGTCACGGTCCTTGTATCCTCCCGTACTCGTGACACTCGTGAGTGGCGCTTGGGATTATCTGGTGAAGAGTGTGAGGCAGAAGGGTAGAACACAACTGGTCCGTGGGAGTGGCGTCAGAACGGTTGGTGCTAGGAGTTCTAGGATAGAAGGATTATATCACTTAGGAGCTCTGACGACGGTGTAAGCCTCCCGTGCACAAGGCGGTCGGGAGCCGATGCCGCTCCCGACGAGGCCGTGGCAGCCGAAACGGTTGTCGTCCCTAAAGAGAACTGCTTGTCTCATTCGATGGACCCGCACGCCCGAGCGCACTGGCGTGGTGGATCTCGCACGAAGAATCATTCACCGTATCGTTCGTGGAACAGCTAAAGATAGGGCTGGCCTGGCGAATTCCGCTCGCTAGGTGCCCACGGGTCGTTTCCGAGGCCAGGGAAACTCTCGGCCCGTGACAAGTGGTATCAGAGCAGGAATCCCTCCAGTAAACGAGTGAGCAAGTCGGAGAATCGGACTCCTCGATCAAGTGCGGGTCAAGAGACAAGTCCTGGTGGATGGGTGCTAGGACGAGTCGACTTCTCGTCAAGCGGAATGCGAAGTTAGAGAAGAACCGAACCCTTGCTCAACGGGGATAACGTTCCTGGATCGATCGGTGTATTTGAAGAAGAGGTCTACTATCACGTTTTCAACAAGAAAAGAACCTCCATTGGTCTGCTGGGGTGAAGATGCTCATTAGACTGGAAGGGTGCTGCCAAAAGATGTGGTTGGTGAAAAATGCCACACTTGCCGAAAAGCACGGGTGACTAAAGGGCCGAGCGGCTGAGATCAAAAGAGGCCACCAATGGAGCAAAACCTGTTTTGTTGGGCGAGCGTGACCGTTCGATGTGAATTCCCAAAAGTGGCACATCCATGGTTAACTTATGCAAGGAAGCGACAGAGCGAGAGATTGCAACGAGGGCTTGGCGGTGAGTGGGGGAGAATGTCACGGTCCTTGTATCCTCCCGTACTCGTGACACTTGTGAGTGGCGCTTGGGATTATCTGGTGAAGAGTGTGAGGCAGAAGGGTAGAACACAACTGGTCCGTGGGAGTGGCGTCAGAACGGTTGGTGCTAGGAGTAGTAGGATAGAAGGATTATATCACTTAGGAGCTCTGAAGACGGGGTAGGCCTCATGTGCACAAGCTGGTCGGGAGCTGATGCCGCTCTCCTGACGAGGCCATGGTAGGCCGAAACCAGTTGTCGTCCCTAAAGAGAACTGCTGTCTCATTCAATGGACCAGACGCCCGAGCGAAGCTGGGCATGGTGGGATCTCGCACGAAGAATCATTCACCGTATCGTGCGTGGAACAGCTAAAGAAAGGGCTGGCCTGGCGAATTCCGCACGCTAGGCGCCCGTAGGTCGTTTCCGGGGCCAGGGAAATTCTCGGCCCGTGACAAATGGTATCAGAGCAGGAATCCCTCCAGTAAGCGAGTGAGCAAGTCGGAGAATCGGACTCCTCGCTCAAGTGCGGGTCAAGAGACAAGTCCTGGTGGATGGGTGCTAGGACGAGTCGACTTCTCGTCAAGCGGAATGCGAAGTTAGAGAAGAACCGAACCCTTGCTGAATGGGGATAACGTTCCTGGATCGATCGGTGAATTCGAAGAAGAGGTCTACTATCACGTTTTCAACAAGAAAAGAACCTCCATTGGTCTGCTGGGGTCAAGATGCTCATTAGACTGGAAGGGTGCTGCCAAAAGATGTGGTTGGTGAAAAATGCCACACTTGCCGAAAAGCACGGGTGACTAAAGGGCCGAGTGGCTGAGATCAAAAGAGGCCACCAATGGAGCAAAACCTGTTTTGTTGGGTGAGCGTGACCGTTCGATGTGAATTCCCAAAAGTGGCACATCCATGGTTAACTTATGCAAGGAAGCGACAGAGTAGAGATTGCAACGAGGGCTTTGCGAATTGAGTGGGGGAGAATGTCACGGTCCGTGAATCCTCCCATACTCGTGACACTTGTGAGTGGCGCTTGGGATTATCTGGTGAAGAGTGTGAGGCAAAAGGGTAGAACACAACTGGTCCGTGGGAGTGGCGTCAGAACGGTTGGTGCTAGGAGTTCTAGGATAGAAGGATTATATCACTTAGGAGCTCTGAAGACGGGGTAGGCCTCCCGTGCACAAACTGGTCGGGAGCTGATGCCGCTCTCCTGACGAGGCCATGGCAAGCCGAAACCAGTTGTCGTCCCTAAAGAGAACTACTGTCTCATTCGATGGACCAGACGCCCGAGCGAAGCTGGGCATGGTGATATCTCGCACGAAGAATCATTCACCGTATCGTTCGTGGAACAGCTAAAGAAAGGGCTGGCCTGGCGAATTCCGTACGCTAGGCGCCCGTAGGTCGTTTCCGGGGCCAGGGAAATTCTCGGCCCGTGACAAATGGTATCACAGCAGGAATCCCTCCTATAAGCGACTGAGCAAGTCGGAGAATCGGACTCCTCGCTCAAGTGCGGGTCAAGAGACAAGTCCTGGTGGATGGGTGCTAGGAGGAGTTGACTTCTCGTCAAGCGGAATGTGAAGTTAGAGAAGAACCGAACCCTTGCTGAAGGGGGATAACGTTCTTGGATCGATCGGTGAATTCGAAGAATAGGTCTACTATCACGTTTTCAACAAGAAAAGAACCTCCATTGGTCTGCTGGGGTCAAGATGCTCATTAGGCGGAAGGGTGCCTGCCAAAAGATGTGGTTGGCGAAAAATGCCACACTTGCCAAAAAGCACGGGTGACTAAAGGCCGAGCGGGCCGAGATCGAAGAGGCCACCAATGGAGCAAAACCTGTTTTGTTGGGCGAGCGTGACCGTTCGATGTGAATTCCCAAAAGTGGCACATCCATGGTTAACTTATGCAAGGAAGCGACAGAGCAAAGATTGCAACGAGGGCTTTGCGAATTGAGTGGGGGAGAATGGCACAGTCCGTGAATCCTCCCGTACTCGTGACACTTGTGAGTGGCGCTTGGGATTATCTGGTGAAGAGTGTGAGGCAAAAGGGTAGAACACAACTAGTCCGTGGGAGTGGCGTCAGAACGGTTGGTGCTAGGAGTTCTAGGATAGAAGGATTATATCACTTAGGAGCTCTGAAGACGGGGTAGGCCTCCCGTGCACAAACCGGCCTGGGCCGATGCCGCTCCCGACGAGGCCATGGCAGGCCGAAACCCGTTGTCGTCCCTAAAGAGAACTGCTGTCTCATTCGATGGACCAGACGCCCGAGCAAAGCTGGGCATGGTGGGATCTCGCACGAAGAATCATTCACCGTATCGTTCGTGGAACAGCTAAAGAAAGGGCTGGCTTGGCGAATTCCGCACGCTAGGCGCCCGCTGGTCGTTTCCGAGGCCAGGGAAATTCTCGGCCCGTGACAAGTGGTATCAGAGTAGGAATCCCTCCAGTAAGCGAGTGAGCAAGTCGGAGAATCGGACTCCTCGCTCAAGTGCGGGTCAAGAGACAAGTCCTGGTGGATGGGTGCTAGGACGAGTCGACTTCTCGTCAAGCGGAATGCGAAGTTAGAGAAGAACCGAACCCTTGCTCAATGGGGATAACGTCCTGGATCGATCGGTGAATTCGAAGAAGAGGTCTACTATCACGTTTTCAACAAGAAAAGAACCTCCATTGGTCTGCTGGGGTCAAGATGCTCATTAGACTGGAAGGGTGCTGCCAAAAGATGTGGTTGGCGAAAAATGCCACACTTGCCAAAAAGCACGGGTGACTAAAGGGCCGAGCGGCTCAGATCAAAAGAGGCCACCAATGGAGCAAAACCTGTTTTGTTGGGCGAGTGTGACCGTTCGATGTGAATTCCCAAAAGTGGCACATCCATGGTTAACTTATGCAAGGAAGCGACAGAGCGAGATTGCAACGAGGGCTTTGCGGGTGAGTGGGGAGAATGTCACGGTCCGTGAATCCTCCCGTACTCGTGACACTCGTGAGTGGCGCTTGGGATTATCTGGTGAAGAGTGTGAGGCAGAAGGGTAGAACACAACTGATCCGTGGGAGTGGCGTCAGGACGGTTGGTGCTAGGAGTTCTAGGATAGAAGGATTATATCACTTAGGAGCTCTGAAGACGGGGTAGGCCTCCCGTGCACAAACTGGTCGAGAGCTAATGCCGCTCTCCGACGAGGCCATGGCGAGCCGAAACCAGTTGTTGTCCCTAAAGAGAACTGCTGTCTCATTCGATGGACCAGGCGCCCGAGCGAAGCTGGGCGTGGTGGGATCTCGCACAAAGAATCATTCACCGTATCGTTCGTGGAACAGCTAAAGAAAGGGCTGGCCTGGCGAATTCCGCTTGTTAGGCGCCCGCGGGTCGTTTCCGAGGCCAGGGAAACTCTCGGCCCGTGACACAAGCCTCTACAAAATTCTGGGTCAGGCGGTATACACGAAAACTACAAGCTATTTCAAAAACAAAACACACTAGCTTCAGTTTCTCACTCCTAAACACCCAAGATTCAACACCATTCCAAAGACCCATGCAAGACACACATGCAAGAGCAGAAAATGGATCCTAACTTGCCACCAAAATCGAGCAAACGAGGCACACGGTCGGCGACGGACGGACGGACAGCGAGCGGGCGAGCGGCTCCTTCTTCCTCTCTCGGTTTCTCCTCTCTCTCTCGCAACTCTCTCTTGGCTTGGGCGACAGCCCCTCCACCGGCCACTCTCCCTCTCTTTTGTTTCCCCTAAACCCCATCATTAGTCATGATTAGTAGCCACTCACAATGGCCAATGCATGGGGTCTTCTTTTTGCCACTTGGCAATATATGCAAGATGGGCTTGGGAGTGGGCTTGGAAGAATTTGGGCAAGATATATGTGTTGTCGTTTTATATTCTCTACATGATACTTTTTCTATTGTTATCACTTTTTGATTATAACAAAAAGGGGGAGAGAATATAAATATGGATATGTGTTGATTGGTTGATATTATTGTTGAAGAAATCTTCATGGAGTATTTTGAAGCTGGCAAAACGTTTCCATCAGTCTAGTCTGAAGACTTATAGACTCTTTCATCAAAGTTTGAAGACCTCCAGACTGCTAGACTCAAGATTCAAAGTCTATCCTCATTGACAGTCTTTAGTCCGTCGAAGAAGACTTATCCAGAACTGGATGTTTCGTTAAGGGTTTGATTTTATCGACTGGAGAAGATCTCTTGGCTGGATATAGCATGCCGAAATCTATTATTCAAATCAAGATTGAGTTAGTGATTGTGGAGACGTTGATTGCCGAAGTATTCTTAGAAGATTCTACTTATGGAAACCGAGATCTTGATTGTATGGGCGAGCAGGATTGATGGGCTATCGACATGTTCCTTTAATAGCTCGAATGATCTTCCTAATTGATTCCGTCCAACGGGTAGATTGGAGGAATTCCTTTGGTAAGTGCCAACGGGTATGATGGTATAAAGGAGTATATACGGAAGACGTTTTAGTTGTTTTAAGTGTGTGTGCGATAGAAGAATTCCAAAGTCTGAAGCTCTTTGTTCTTAGTCAATTTATTTGTTGAGCGAAATCTTGTACGCAAAAGAGAGTCTATATCTTTGAGAAACCTTGAGGAAGTGTGGTAGAATATCTACACTGTGGAATCAAGCGAGAGCTTTGCTGTAACAACTCTTTTGTTCATAGTGAAATCCAGCCAATGGGCTGTCAGTGCGGAAGAGTGGACGTAGGCTTGGAATAAGCCGAACCACTATAATCTCTGTGTTCATTTTCTCTTCCTTACTCTTTTTACTTTGATCATAATTCGTTTTTGCTAACAAAAGGCGAACTTCCTTTCTATTGTCTATTTTGTATTGCTCACTTATCACGAGAAATTATTATACAGCTATTCACCCCCTATAGGTGCTTATACTAGCTATCTCAATTGGTATCAGAGCTTATGTACTCACTTATTTTGAAGTGTTTTACTTCAGAGTTAAAGATCCATGGCTAGTATGTTGGCTCTAGGGCTGGTAGAAGGGCAAAGCAATACCAGACCGCCTTACTTTGATGGAAAGGATTACAACATATGGAAAAACAAGATGAAGGCGTTCTTAAGATCAAAGGATCCTCTGGAATGGGACGTTGATAGACAAAGGAATCATTCCTAAAGCTGCACCTATCTCAAAGAGAGGAAAAGATACTGTTGAGTCTAGTGAAATGACTCAAGAAGAGATAACCAAGAGACAAGGTCTTGATGCAAAAGCAATTTATTCTTTATATTGTGCTTTGTCACCTACTGAATATAACAGAATATCTTCTTGTGTTACAGCGAAAGAAGTTTGGGATAGATTACATATCACCTATGAAGGAACCGATCGAGTGAAAGAAACCAGAATCAATATTCTCCTCGGTCAATACGAAGCCTTCAAAATGAAATCAGGAGAATCTATTACTGACATGTTTAGTCATTTTACAGAAATCGTGAATGGTCTTAAAAATCAAGGTCATCCAATTTCTGATCCCATGAAAGTAAACAAACTGCTGCGTAGACTCTCCAAGGATTGAATCACATAAAGACCTCAATAAGGGAGACACAAAGGATTATGCCACTTTCAGTTGCTGAATTGGTTGGGACTCTTCAATCTTATGAAGTGGAGCGAATCAATGAAGATGAAGATCCTAAAGGTAAGAAATCCATTGCATTAAAATCTAATGATGATTATGATGTAACAGATTCTGAAGACGATATGGATGACGAAGAGCTTGCTCTCATGATAAGAAGATTCAGAAAACTGAACAGAAAAGGAAAAAGATTCAATTCAAAGAAATAGAATTTTCAAAAGTAACAGAGTAGGTCTATTGAGGATGATGAATCCAATAAAGATGTAGTACGCTTCGAATGTAAGAAAAATGGACACATCGGACCCAATTGTCCTCTTCGAGGAAGAAGAAAGGAAAAGCTGAAAAGTGTCAAAAGGCTCTTAAAGCGAAAAACGGAGTGATACGAGAATGTGAAGAAAGTGATGATGATTATGACAACATTTGTCTCATGGCATAATCAGATTCAGATTCAAACTCCGAGACAAACTTAGATTCAGATAATGAAATCGAGGTAAGTAATTTGAAAATCCCTACTAAAGTCTCTAGATACATTAATGAATTGTGTCTTAGTCTCAAAACTTCTCTTAAAAGGATTTCCGAACTTAAAAGAGAAAATTCTGCACTAAAACAACAAGAAAATGTTTTGAAAGAAAATGTCAAAGTTTTAGACAAAAATGTTTCTATCTTGAAAGAAAATGAAGGCAATCTTTCTAAAGAAAATGCATTCTTGAAAAATGATATCTCAAATATTTCTAAAAGATTTTCTATAGGATCTGAGAAACTGGAAAAAATTCTTTCTGTTCAAATACCTTATTTCAATAAATCTGGTTTTGGAATGATCATGGAATCTATTCCTCTAATTGATTTTCCTAAAATAAAGGAAATAATTAAGCAAAGACCTACAAGAGATGCTTACAAAAATCACTTCCAAAAGAGTGTTTGTAAAACCAGTAGGTTGCAATGCTCTTAAATGTTCTAAATGCAATAGCTCAGACTATTTTGAAAAAGAATGTCCTATGGTTTGGAAACCCGTTAAGAAAGTATGGGCAAAGACCGTATATAATGCTAACACCAATGAACCCAAGAAAATATGGGTACCAAAGAAAGCTTGAGTCCATTTTCTAAATGCAGGTCACTATTAAGAAAAAGGTTAAATGGTATCTGGATAGTGGATGCTCAAGACATATGACAGGAGATTCAAGTTGCTTCATAAAACTCATACAAGTAAATGGTGGAAAAGTCTCATTTGGAGGAAACAACAGAGGAAGAATTGTGGGATTCGAAACCGTAAAGATTGGAAATCTCACAATCAGCAATATTTCCTTAGTGGAAGGACTCAACTACAATTTGCTTAGTATCAGTCAGCTGTACGATACCGGTTTCAAAATCAACTTTCAAGAGGGAATATGTTAAGGAACCAGTAAACACTCTACTCAGTCATTCATGGGTCAAAGTCATGGAAATATCTACCTCTTGGATATGAAACTAGATGAATCGCAATGTCTAATCTCAATTCAAGACGAAGCGAACTTATGGCACAGAAAACTTGGGCACATCAATATAAATCAAACAGCCAAAATTTCAGCAAAGAAGCTTGTTCGAGGTTTACCTAATCTGTAATATCAAAAGTCTGATCTATGTACACCATGCGTATTGGGAAAGCAGGTAAGAAATTCCTTTAAACTAATAAATCAAGTTTCCACTAATCGTGTACTGCAGCTCCTGCATATGGATCTCTTTGGACCAACCAGAACTCAAAGCATTGGAGGTAAAAAATATTGCCTAGTAATTGTGGATGACTACTCACGATTTACCTGGGTATATTTCCTAGCAAGTAAGTCTTAAACCTTTTCTTACTTTGAAAAGTTTGCTAAAAAGGTCCAAAATGAAAAATGGTATGTTATTTCAAGTATAAGAACAGACCATGGAGGTGAATTTGAAAATCAAGATTTTACAAAATTTTGTGATTAATCTGGTTTTCAGCATTTGTTCTCCTCTCCATATACTCCAGAGCAAAACGGAGTTGTGGAAAGAAAGAATAGGTCGTTTCAAGAAATGGCTAGAACTCTTTTAATTGAAAGTAACATCTCTTCACGTTTTTGGGTTGAAGCAGTTTCTACAGCATGTTATATTATTAATAGAGTTTTTCTAAGGCATATTCTAGAAAAAAACCCCCTATGAGTTATTCAAATAAAAGAAGCCTATTGTTTCATATTTTCATGTGTTTGGATGTAAATGCTTTATATTGAAAAATGCAAATGATCAAGTTGGCTAGTTTGAAGAAAAATCAGACGAAGGCATCTTCCTTGGATATTCAACCACAAGCAAAGCGTATAGAGTCTACAACAAGAAGACTCAATCTGTGGAGGAATCAATGAATGTCAGATTCCAAGATTCTATGCAAAATGAATCTATTCAGACTCATCTTGAAGAATCTGAACCTGCTCCAGACTCTACAAAGTCTAAATCTCAGGAAGCAGCTTAGACTTCGAAAGATTAGCAACAAATGATTGTTGAAGATTCAAATGAAGGAAGTGATCATCAACCTGACAAATCAACCAGCAACTAGAAGCATAAGTCCAGTCATCCCAAAGATCTTATTATTGGCGACATTAATGAAGGAATTCGCACAAAATCCAAAAGGCGCGAAGAGTCTAGTGCTGTGGCTCTTATTTCTAAAATAGAACCCAAAAGCATATAAGAAGCTTTATCTTATGAAAGCTGGATTGAAGCTATACAAGAAGAATGATGTCTGAGAATTAATTCAGTATTAATGATGTTTGATAATTAACTCCTAAATCAAAAGGTAAATCTATTGTTGGAACTAAATGGGTTTTCAAGAACAAGATGAACGAGAAAGGAAAGGTCGTAAGAAACAAAGCAAGACTCGTGGCCAAGAGATATACACAAAAAGAAAGGATAGACTATGATGAGACTTACGCACCAGTAGAGAGGTTAGAAGCAATTAGTTTACTTGCTTTGCTTGTCATAAGAGTTTCAGGTTATTCCAAATGGACGTCAAAAGTGTTTTCCTGAATGGATTTATCCAAGAGGAAGTCTATGTGGAACAACTGCCAGGTTTTGAAGACCCAAGGAAACCAGATTTTGTATTTAGACTCAAAAAAGCTTTATATGGTCTAAAGCAAGCACCTCGAGCTTGGTATGACATGCTGAGTAAGTTTTTAATTCAAAATGGCTTTGTCAAAGGTAAAGTAGATACTACTCTGTTTATCAAAAGAGAAAGCAAAAGTTTTATATGTGTTCAAAAATATGTTGATGATATTATTTTTGGATTCCCTAATGAAAGTCTGTGCAAGAAATTCTCTAAGTCTATGCAGGATGAATTTGAAATGAGCATGATGGGTGAGTTAACCTTCTTTCTCGGGCTTCAAGTGAAACAACTAAATGAAGGAACTTTTATTCATCAAGAAAAATATGCTAATGATCTTGTCAAAAAGTTTGGACTGGAAAATTGCAAAAATGCTGATATACCAATGTCAAGTTCCTTGAAGATAGACAAAGATGAAGGAGGAAAGAAAGTTGATCAGAAGTTATACAGAAGTATTATTGGCTCACTTATTTATCTTACTACTTCTAAACCTGACATTTTGTTTAGTGTTTGCATTTGTGCCAGATTTCAAGCAGACCCTAAATAATCTCATCTAAGTGCTGCAAAACGTATTATCAAATATATTGCATTAACTTCAAACTTTTGTCTTTGGTATCCTAAAACAGGAGACTTTACTCTTCTTGGATACTCAGACGCAGATCTAGCCAGATGCAGAGTTGATAGAAAGAGCACCTCAGGTACCTGTCAACTACTTGAAAGCAGGACAGTATCTTGGTTTTGAAGGAAGTAAAGTACAGTAGCTCTCTCTACAGTAGAAGCAGAATATGTAGCTCTTGGGAGTTGTTGTTCACAAATTATGTGGATAAAACAACAACTAAGAGACTTTGGAATTGAAGATTCATGCACGGAAATCAAGTGTGACAACACCAACGCAATCAATCTCACTAAGAATCCAATTCTTCACTCAAGAGCAAAACATATAAAGATTCGACATCACTTCATTAGAGATCATGTTCAAAATGGAGAAGTTTAGATTCAGTTTGTTGACTCAAAGAACCAATTGGCGAGATATTTTTACAAAGCCTTTGGAGAAAAATCAATTTGAAGCTATTCATTCAGACTCAAAATCTTAAAGTCTCGAGGAAATTCAGACTCGGGCGAAAGTCTAAAGATACCCAGATTCAGACGATCAAGTTTTTCTTTCGTAAGTTATTTTACTTTATTATCTCTCGAATCTCATCTCGAAAAGGTACGATCATCAACCATGTTTGATTATTGCTATCTTTAATTGACGTGATTATTGCAACATTTCCTTTTCGAAAAATGAGTTATTTTTCAAATGACAATTATCTAATTTTTTTAAAAAGGCAGTTATTTTTTAAAAGGCATCTTTTTACTTTCTTTTATGACGTTCCGTATGCCTCTCTTCGACTGTCTTATATACTGTTGTTTCTTCTTCGCTTTACTCTCAAAAACCCTAAGAGAGCATCGATCTTCCATTTTTGTCTTCTTCTCTTGTTTAATCTTCGAAAAGTTGTCATCTTTCTTGGAAAACTCAAGTTTGGAATCTCTCAAAGACTGTGAAAGATGTCGTCTCAAAGGAAGTCTTCAAGGATCGTAAACAGGGGACCGCAACGAATGTGTGAGGGGCCTACGCACTTTGATCTCACCGAGGAAGAAGAGTTTCCTAGTCAGCAGCAGAGCCCACAACATTCTCAGTAGCATCCATCTACTCCATCTAGACCACATGATGTTGCTTGTCGAGAAGAGGAAGAAATAATCGAAGATGTAGAACTCGTAAGATCTTCTAAGCCGTCTTCTATCTACAAGCTTTATCGTGCTTTGAAAAGGGGTGGAACTCCTTTGAACCACATTGATGAATTTACGAAAGACAAAGGGTACAAAAATGAAACCTTCTTTTTATGCACAATGGAACGGTTGGGAATTGCTCCTCCTAGGTCGGCAGAAGAGGCAATGGCAAATATTCCAATCGATCCATGTGTTGGAGGACTAAATCAGCCAGATGGGAATGATGATGACAAGTTGTACAGTTAATTTCAACCAAGAATGGGTGTTGCGGCAAAAATTCGGAGCAAAAGAACAGACTTGTTTCAATTGGAGGAGCACAAACATATATACTCTAAGTTGTTGAAGCGTGGGGTGATAAACCCTAGAGGTGTGGATTTTGATTTCCTTGACGCTGTGAATGTTAATTTGAGGGAAAAATTAAGTCTTCTTCAACTTGAAGCAGTTCATTCGACTCTCGAAGCCTATCTTGAACTCACTGCATATTTCTATTCGAATATCAATTTCTTGGATGCGAATAGATTCTCTTTTAGTGTCCAAGATCAGGACTATGTGGTGGATGTAGATATGTTGGTTGATGTCATTGGGGTTGAGAGAAGGAGATATAAACCTATCAATGTCTCCATTGCTCGTGCTACGTTAGAACTTGTTAAGGATAGAAGGACAGAGGTAAAGGTTTCCTACTCGAGGATGAGTGCGTTAAACATTCTGCTTCACAAGATTGTGATTAATTGCCTCAGACCAAAATCTACTTCTAAGATTGATGTTTCAAACTCAGAGGCAAAGCTGATGTATGCCATCAATGCTGGGAAAAAGTTTTCTCTTTCACACTCTATTATGTTCCACATGTATAGAGTAGTGGTGAAGGATAAGGGTCAACTTCCTTATCCATCTCTTGTGACAAAAATATTCAGACATTTGAATATTCAGCCTCCCCGAATTCTCTGTGTTCGATCGTGCGATCAAATGGTGGTGGGACTGAAAATGGTCTCCAAAATGCGTCTGTAGGAACTCAACAAGGCTTTGGAGAAATTCAAAGAGAAAACCAAGAGAAAAGGGAAGGAGCCCATGGTTGCTTCATCTAAGAAAAGAAGATCTCTGATCGTTGAGGATGAAGAAGATGAGGAAGACATCACCATTTCTGCAATGACATTAAAAAACCTGAGTTGTTCTGTTCCAAAATCAACGGACCGATAAGAGAAAGACTCAGAACAGAGGACTGAAGAAAGAAAAGAATTGGAAGCAGAAGAGAAAGAAACAAAGGAGAGAGAATATACAGAGGAGGAAAGAATTGAAGAAGAAGAAGAGGAAAAAGAAGATCAAGAGGAAGGAGAGCATGAGAAACACTCCTCTCCACTTGAAGGCATAGAAACAGGGGGAGATTGTGAGAAAAGAGGAATCTCCTCATACCTTGCCACTAGTGGAGGAGTCAGCCACTCTCGGTAGATCCAGAGGACATCTATGCCTCTCAAATTCCCGAAGAGGGACATGATGTTTCATCGCCCAATCTGTGTAACTATGTTGATTTGTCATCGTCTGCCTTTACTCCATCCGATCGTGCGAAGCCGATGACGTTGAGGCCCGATAATTCAGTAGATTTTCGCATAATTCTTGATGTTCTCTTAGAAATGAGGGTCGAGATATATGCTCGGGATGCGAAGTTCAGAATTTGCAGACTGCAGTCAAGCTTCTTCAGCTTTTGAATGATCGATCCAAGCCCTTTCTCTTCAAATTCAGGCAAATGCTAAGGGTGAAGATGTGGCACAACTGAAAGAGGACTTGAAAAAGCTGGAAGGCATTGTCCAGTCAATGGGAGATTTCCAGCTTGTTCGTGTTCTCAAGCATTCTTGATTCCATTCTATTCCCATCTAAACCTTTTTTATGATGACAAAAAAGGGGAGAGATGTGATTTGAAACTTTGAACCTTAAACTTTTGAACTTTTGGTTTGTTTTGATGTTTGACTTGACTTTTGTGTCCTTTTGTGGACTGAATTTGGGATTTGTATTTGACTTTTTATATTAAGTACTATTGATATCTTATGAATGGCATTACTCATATGCAAGACTAACATATTTTCTGTGGTTGCATATTCTGGTGTTATCATTAAGTTATTTATCTTTATGAGATATCCATATTTGCTTGAGTAAAGTTTTGCAGGTCAAAGTTATCCAAATCTAAAGGAAAATTTTTGTCACCATCAAAAAAGGGGGAGATTGTTGGAGAAATCTTCCTGGAGTATTTTGAAGCTGACAAAACGTTTCCATCAGTCTAGTCTGAAGACCTATAGACTCTTTCATCAAAGTCTGAAGACCTCCAGACTACTAGACTCAAGATTCAAAGTCTATCCTCATTAACAGTCTTTAGTCCGTCGAAGAAGACTTATCCAGAACTGGATGTTTCGTTAAGGATTTGATTTTATCGACTGGAGAAGATCTCTTGGCTAGATATAGCATGCCGAAATCCATTATTCAAATCAAGATTGATTTAGCGATTGTGGAGACGTTGATTGGCGAAGTATTCTTAAAGGATTCTACTTATGGAAACCGAGATCCTGATTGTATGGGCGAGCAGGATTGATGGGCTATCGACATGTTCCTTTAATAACTCGAATGATCTTCCTAATTGATTCCGTCCAACGGGTAGATTGGAGGAATTATTTTGGTAAGTGCCAACGGATATGGTGGCATAAAGGAGTATATAAGGAAGACGTTCTAGTTGTTTTAAGTGTGTGCGCGATAGAAGAATTCCAAAGTCTAAAGCTCTTTGTTCTTAGTCAATTTATTGGTTGAGCGAAATCTTGTACGCAAAAGAGAGTCTATATGTTTGAGAAACCTTGAGGAAGTGTGGTATAGTATTTACACTGTGGAATCAAGGGAGAGCTTTGCTGTAACAACTCTTTTGTTTATAATGAAATCCAGCCAGTGGGCTGTCAGTGCAGAAGAGTGGACACAGACTTAGAATAAGCCGAACCACTATAATCTCTGTGTTCATTTTCTCTTCTTTACTCTTTTTACTTTGATCATAATTCATTTTTGCTAACAAAAGGCGAACTTCCTTTCTATTCTTTATTTCGTATTGCTCACTTATTACGATAAATTATTATACACCTATTCACCTCCCTCTAGGTGCTTATGCTAGCTATCTCAATTATTGCATAATATTGAGCTGCGATTATTTTTTTTTATATTATTATGCTCAATCTATTTGCTATCTTCTGCTATCTTTTGATTCGAATTACATTATTTGAATATCTCATATTTAAAGATTATTTATGTGCTTAAGATTGCCTTGATTTATTAATATTTTTAAAAATGTGTTTCCACATTTGCATACTTAGAGATTGTTTTGTCATCATCAAAAAGATGGAGATTGTTAAGCAAATCCATTATGATATTTTGAAGATGACAAAATAAATCAAAAGCTACTAACGTGTTTAATGGTTGAGTAATAGACCATGCAGATGATAGAACATGTAAAGGATATTGTCGAAATCTATATTTGGAAGAACCAGAAGATAGACTCTATACTGAAGAAGAACCAGAATATAGACTCTATGCTGAAGAAGAACCAAAAGATAAACTCTATGCTGAAATTGAACATATTTAGCCAAACTGTGTCTAGACCTTAAGGCTAAATATGTTCAGAAGCAGAATATGTTAAGACTTACGTTTAGATTGTAAAGTCTATTTCAGATGGAAGACACTAAGACTTTACTTCCGACAAAACACTGTTACACTTTACATCTAGAGTGAGACACAAGTCCAAAACGTGACAAGATCCATAATGAGACACAAGTTCATAATGTAGCAGATTTCGAACGAAGCATATTCAGAATAAGACAACTCGACAGAACGTAACACAAGCCCAAACATATAACGGCTAGTGATTTGGTTTAAATTCTATATCAAGATAGATTTGATTAACTCAATCTTATTGATTGACAATTGGATTTTGAAGACAAGAACTTTCTAAATGAAGAAACTCTACTTATGGAAACCAAGATTCTATCTGTATGGGCGATTCGAATCAATTTGAGATTCTACTTTTGTCACTCAATGGTTGCCAAATCTTCTAGATACAGATCTGTCCAATGGGTAGATTGGAAGATGATCCTCTAGATGTTGTCCAATTGCTCGTTTGGAAGTGGAGGAGTATTTAAAAAGACTAAGGACCGAAGAACAAAAAAGAGACGGAGCGTAGAATTTATAATTCCAAAGTCTGAGCGAATTTTGATCATCACTTGTCTCCGTGAGCTTAAACGTTTGTGATCATGAGAGAAATACAAAAAAAGTGACTTAGTGAGATAGTGTGATCTACCAATGAGTGTTTGCACTCAAAATTGTAATATCTTGTTGATTGCATAGTGGAATCTAACCAGAAGGCTGTTAGCATGGAAGA
This sequence comes from Eucalyptus grandis, assembly GCF_016545825.1. Lineage (NCBI taxonomy): Eukaryota > Viridiplantae > Streptophyta > Magnoliopsida > Myrtales > Myrtaceae > Eucalyptus > Eucalyptus grandis. The sequence goes on from NW_024096438.1 coordinate 16,460, forward strand.
GTAGACGTAGGCTTGATCTAAGCCGAACCACTATAAATTTCGTGTGTAACATTCTCTTTTCTTAACTCTTCTTATTTAAGTCTGTTGCATAGTTACAAGTTATTTCAAAAGTCTGTTCCATCGCATAATAGATTCTTAATATCTACTAGAAGTCTGGTGGCTCGTTTATCAAACTCAGATCCTTATTTAGACTTTGCTCGAAATTTATTTTATTATGCATTTATTTGCTAAGGTTTATTTTAAACATCATTCACCCTCCTCTAGGTGTTGTACTAGCGCTTTCACATTGAACCATCCATCCTTTAGCCCAATCTCAATTTGTTCACACACTAGGATAAGTTGGTTGAAGTTCTCGATGTATGTGCTGGCCATCCGGTTACGGAACTCAAAAGGGAAAGTCTTGATGAACAACTTCATCAACTCTTTGTTAGTAGGCTCAGGAGTGATTTGAGTAGCCAAATTTCGCCACCTCACGGCATACTCCTTAAATGACTTGCTTCTCTTCTTCTTCATTCTCTCGAGATCTTCTTGGGAATGTGCAATGTCCATATTGAACTTATATTGCTTGAGAAATGCGTTAGCCACTTCATTCCAGGTATTGAGGAGGTTCACATTCTTCATCACGTACCAGTTCAGTGCGTGTCCGGTCAAACTCGCATGAAATGATTGGATCATGAGGGGCTCATTCTTAACTTGTTGGGCCATGTGTACGTGATACATCTGGAAATAAGTTTTTGGGTAAGAAGTACCATCATATTTTTTGAACTCCAGCCTTTTAAACTTCTTTGGCATTTGACCTTTCTCATAAACTGACAAGTCGAACAGGAGTGAACTCTACGACTCTTATAATTGTTTCACTTTTTCCTCGACTTTTGCAAAGCGTTCATCTTGCTCTATTTTAAGAATGTTGTCAAGTTTGGCCTTTTCAACAATGACTAGTGGTGGGTCATCTACCAACTTGGGCATGTCATCATCACTCATTTGGGCCCTGTTTGCCTGCTTCAAGACTACTATCTTGGGGAGAGCGGGTGCAGGAGTTGAATTCACTCAGAGGGATTGGATTTGAGCTGTCATAAGTTGCATAGAGGTGAGCAACTGTTGGAGTTGGTCTTCCATAGTGAAGATACAATCACACATTTTAGTTTCGTTGGCCATTTTAGCTCTTGATTGTGAAATAATGGGCGAACGTGGAGGATTCGTTATCACTTAAATTTGAAGATATGAATATACAGAAGTATTTCATATAAAACATGCCAGTCCATGACAAAGTCTAACCACTTTTATTCATTAATGGAATTGTTTGACACTAACGATGTAAAAAAACTTGAAAGGCCCTAAACAAATAAACTAATCAAGTAAATGACTCAACTTTCTAAACATTAAGCTAAACTAACAAACTAAATAGATTCAAGCCACTTTATTTGGCCCGATCTATAAACAAATGGGAAGCCAACACTTGACGTAATTGCTTTTTCTCGTTAGCGTCCTTGTTGGCTTGCATTTCAAGTTCTTCAATCTTCCTCTTGTGAGGATTAAGCTTTGCTGACGGAGTGGGCTTTTCAGTCACATTTGGCACTTTTGGAAGAAACTTGGTCAGGATCTTGTGCTAACGAATGTATCGAGCCGTGGTATAGTAAGTCTTTTCCTTGCCCTCAAGCTCATCTTCAGGCAAGTTCAACTTTTGTTCGCGACATGCAAGCCAAGCTTGTTCAATACAGCAAAGCTCCTTTTTGTGATCACTATCCTTGGCAGTGAATCGGACTTAGAATAAACCCAGCTTAAGAGGAGGCGATAGATCCTGCATAACTTGATATTGTCGGGCCACTTGAAGTGGGTAGTAGGAACTGGCACCAGTGATCCCTAATAGCAAGATTGGCTCATTATTGCCATGAGAAAGATGTGCCTTGGAGACTCGAAACCATTTAGCATGCCATAGGAAAATCTTGGTATTTGGGTTTTTCAACAATTTGACCCATTTTGAGAAAGAAAGATTTAGAGTTCTATCTTGATGGTTTTTTTATACCTCAATGGGATGATGGGACTCGGTGATGTTAATAATTTTCATGCAAATATCAATTCTCCTCATATGAGAAAAGAACCAGATTTGTAAAAGTTCGATTGGTGCATGAAAGATTTTATCTTCATATTCCTTAAATCGGGTGAGTGACAGAAATGTTTCAACTAGAATAGTGTTGACAAAATTAATTCCAACACATGCTTGTTTGACTACCCATGCGACAGAAGGATTAATGGGGCCTTAACGAAGAGGAAAAACAATAAATCCGAAGAAGGCGAGAAGGAAGATATTACTTTTCGAAAGAGTGTTAGCATTAACAAAACTCTAATCTAGGAAAGAAAAAGGACACGCATGACAATTATCTTTTAACACTCTTTTTATCTGATTCTTATCCATCCTAAGAAAGTCAGACAAAATTGATTCTGGTTCTGATCGAAGGGGTGGATTTATTAATTCCAATTCCAAAGGTTTTCCTATGGCGATGCTGTATACTTCCAAAGTCAGGGTCAACTCGTGCTAACCAAATATGAACATTGATGCTTAGGGGCACCAAAAACGAGCAAGTGTTTGCATGATGCTGCTTTGGACATTGATGTCAAGGAGGGGAACAAGGTGACCAAGTCTGCTTTCCACATAACTTTGGCCATCGTGGCCTAGATGATCCCACCATAATTTGAATTCAACCTTTGGTGCAGGCACGAATCAAACGTTGGATTTTCCCATTGTTTATAGACTAAGACTTGACCAACTTAATTGTCATGGACTGTCCAAAGACATAATAACGTAAGTAACATGTAGGAGTAAAGGGTAGAGAATTTACTTTACCAGGCGATTAAAGCAACCACATAGACAAGCACATGAAATGTGGAGTTCAATTTTTAACTAGGAAGGCTAGGTAAGGTGGAGTTAACAGGGTGGGATGACTAGTTACAGGCTCGCATCCTAAATCAAGTCCTCTTAACTTCAGCTCAGTCAAGAATGATACCCCAGTGCGGCACAGCCTTGCGGGCAAAGGTAAACATTCTTGACACCAAGAAAGAAGCTTTCGGGATTGAGTTGGGCAACCTCTACTACACAGCCTTGTAGTCGAAGTTGTATCCAACTCAATACAATCCTAAGTATCCTAGTGTGGCTTAGGTCTAGCGGCAGGTTGTGTGTGCGATAGTGAAATGCTAAATGTAAGGCATGCCCAACAATTTCAATCAAGCAAAACTTCATATATGAAAGTAAACCATACATTCCTACACCTCCCTGCAAAACAAAGGTTAGCAAACACTTCTCCTTATATCTCCCATACTACAAGAACATTTAACACCTTAAATGTTATGGACATACTTGGGATTCTCGCTGCCAAACAAAAATATTTTTTCTAAAGAAAAATTGGCCTAAGTCCACTAAGAGTTTCAACTCAAGTCCCTAGTGGAGTCACCAAGCTATATCGACCTAATCTCGGGTGAACCACCTAGGGTTTGGCTAATAGATTACTAAGCCTAAACTTAGCTCGAACTCTCTCAAGCCCATACCAATTTGCGACTTAGGTTCAGTATTTAACATGTAAGAGATTATTAGCTAGGAGTCGCCACTAATTAGTTTATGATAGGTCGATTAGACACCTGAGTAAAAAAAATGGGAGAATTATTTTACTCCTAGGAACCAGAGACTTTGGGTATGGGGACTTGATTACACTAGATTTTTCTAATGCCCTTTCAGTACCCTTTTTTAATTTTAAAAAATATCTTTGCAGGCATCTTAAATTGATTTTAATTAATTTCCTTAACATGTGAGGTGATTATGCGGGTGCGCAACCACAAATTTAACACCCAAAAAAGCAATAAATAAATTACGAGACTTACCTTGTAGAAACGAAAGCATCTACACTGTTAGATCAGAATTCACATCAACAGTTCTAGATATAATTTCTAATTAACATGCAATCATTTAATTTTTTCAAGCTTCTCTCTTATTTAAATGAAGTCTAGAAAACTACGTGCAATGCAATGTAATGACGTACAAAAATTTAAACTAAAATGACATGCAACATGCAACCTAACATGCGAACTATATGTCACGCGACATTTATTAAATGACCTAATCTAATGATAAGACAATATTAATGCAGCTATTCTAACATATATACATTTAGATGACGTGCAATCGATGACCTAATTCTACATGACATGTACATGATAATTTTTATTTTTCTTTTAATTTTTTAATTAAATTTCGAAAGTAAAATTACCCCATAATTATACATGCCATTTAAATTGATGAAAGGAAAAACTAACATCCTAAATTTATTTTTTGGGATTTTTATTTTAAAATCGAAATAAATAAATTTCCTATTCTAAACATGCAAAACTATACTAGGTAATGCTCTAGCATGAATCTAATCTAACTCAAGTATATATATATTTGGATAAATAGGGCAATCAAACTTGATTATTTCGCTAATAAAATCGATAAATTGATCTTAAACCTTAAAGATCAAGATATCAATTTTATTCCCACATGATTACTTATTCCATCTAAAGCCTTATAGATGGAATAAAAAATTCGCATGCAGTTGCGAATTAGGCAATACATCCTAATTGGAAATATGTCTATCACTTATAAACGTGCACATTAGATACAAATAGACATGTATTAGGCAGTGAATATATATATTAGGCACGTGTCTCTTACCTAAATAATCTTTCCAAATTTGGGCCTAATGCGATCCAGCTGAGATCGCGATTGGCTCCTCAAGCGGAGGGCAACGAGGGGGCTTGGGCTGGTAGTGTCAACAATAGCAACAATGGCTAGTGCTACAGCAGGAGCGGGTGTTGAGAAAGGATGGTGACAGCGGCGACGGAGTCATGGCTAGGGGTCGAAAGCCCGGTGACCAGTGGTGATGATCAAATGATGGCAGGCGCGGTAGAGTAGGGGGCGTGATACTGTGTGGCGAAGGAGCGGTGGCTTCTGGCGTTGGGTTGCAGTAGTGGCGAGCGTCGATGGACGACAAGTGGAGCTCGGTAGAGAGCACTATAGACGTCGGTGAGGGGACATCAAGCGCGCAACGAGGCAGACGAGGTCATAAGCAGCAGACGGGTCGCGGGCTGGCACGGGCTGTCACGCACCAATTCTCAGGCACGTGCACATCCCTTACCTTTGGTCAATTTTAAAATGCGATATTCCAGGACTATGTATCGCCAACCCTTTCATTTATATATGCACATGCGGAAGCAGTTATAAATCCCCAGACAATAAAACAATGAGATAGAAAAGCATGCCATATTTTTCATATTGAAATTCATAACCACACATGCACAGGGTTCACAAAAGAGCATAGGATCTCAGTCCTCAATCGGATCATGCTCGGGATCATCATCCCGATCCTCCTCAAATGTTTCACCACTAGGCTCATTTTCTTCAAACTCTTCATCTTCTTCTTCTCGCTCATCCTCGGCTTCAAATGCCAGCTCGTCTTCGGGAAATCTAAGGGCCTGAAATATTATCCCATAACCGGGATGAGATTACGTCTCAGCAAGTTCTACCCCCTAAGATCCGATTAGTAAACTAATACACCTTAGGGCTGCCTATGCACAACATGAATCAGAGGACTTACCTTGGCCTCAGATTCCACTCGCATATTAGCATAGATCAAATATGCACCCAAGCAATCACATCACAAATCGAAACATCAATCAAATCAACCTAGTTGATTACACACCAACAAGACCACTCACGGTCATTCCCATTCAATCAATCAATTCACAACATCATATCAAAGTAATGAATCACATCGAATCATTGATCAATTGACCTAGTAGATTACATGTCATCAAAACCATTTCCGATCATTTCAACTATTCCAACTCAATTCCCAATTATGAATTACGGTCCTTAGGACACAACTTATTTATAGGTGGTAATCACGGCCCCACCAAGCAACTTTCTTAGTTTTAGTGGCTTTATGGTCCCACCTGACCCTTTCAAGATTCGATGGCTTTATGGTCCCACCCGACCCTTTCAAGATCTGATGGATTTACGGTCCCACCCGACCCTTTAAATATCTGATGGATTTACGGTCCCACCCAACCCTTTTTACGATGCTATACTCTATCACTGAGCCACGTGCATTCTCCAGGAAGACATATCGAGTCTCCAAGCCACGTGCATTCTATAAGGCTACCTTTTTGCCAAGGTGACATATCCAATCATCGAGCCACGTGTCCTTCCTAGGTGACATTCCAATTCACCAGGCCATGTGCATTCTCCAAGTGATTTACCAACTCGCTTTCGGTACTGACAACTGATACTCGACCAATCCTCAATCACATAGCCAAAATTGCATTATTTAAGAACATAACTTAAAAATGCACCATTAAATCAATTCGACATGAATTAAAGCTCAAATAAATAAACGGACTGCTCCACGATAACCAGCACGAAATTCCGATCTTTGGCCATCCAGTTGAAATTCCGAAAAATAAATAATTAAATAATTAATTTCGAAAATTAATATTTAATTCCTAAAAACTCCTTTTAGGCTCGGATTGCCTAATTAACAGCCGATAAAGGTCAGGAAAAATCCCAAGAAGCATCCAATAAATACTATAGGCAATTCTCTATCTAAGTACACTAACCACCTAACTAATATGCAATGCGGTCAACTAATAACTGCTAATCCATTATTATCTAACCACCTAATTACACTTAACTAACACTAATCAACCTTTAAGTATAATTAGCAAACTAAGAATGCATTAGTGGGAAAAACTCACTCAAAACGAAGGGATCGATGCTAGAATTGACTTTCCTCAAAGCGGACCAAGCATTCGAGCTCGGGAAGACTGCCAAAATGGGCCAAAACCCCGCTGTCATACCCATTTCTACAACCCTCGATTCGCTACTGGTTGGGGCAGATCCAAGGCTGAGAAGGCGAGGCAAGGCCGGTGGAGGGCGAGCGGGGCTCCAGTGAGGTTGAACGATGGCCGGCGGTGGTCGGGTGGCGGCCTGAGGTGGCCGAATGGGACCGAACAGAGGCGGAACAGGAGCTGAATGGTAGCTCGATCGAATAGGGGCAAACGGCACACGGTGGGCGAGCGTGAGGCGAACGGTGGCGAGGTGACACTCTGGCCCGACGGCAGCTCTGGCGTGGCTACAGCTCCTTCGAGCGTCGCCAGTCGCTGCTTCTGCTTCTGCTGTTCGGGCTTGCTCGAACCAAAGGAAGGAAAGAGGGGGAGTGGAGGGCGCACGGACGGTCGCGGAGCAGCGGCGGCGGGTCCGGCTTCAGTGGGTGACGACGGGGGCGAGAGGCGGCGACAGCAGCTCAGTCTTCACTGGTCTTCGACTTCCATGGAGTCAAGCAAAACCGAAGAGGGAGATGGGGAAGAGAGGCAGCGACAGGAGAGAAGAAAGGGGAACCGGTTTCTCCTTTTTTTCTCTCACTCTCTCTCTCTATTAGGTCATCCACTTGTGGGCCACACTAGCTGTCATCCACCCACCCTTTTTAGACAATTATGCCCCATCCTAGAAGTATTTAGGTAGGTTAAGGTGTGGGGTATATGTGGCATACGAATTTTGCTAGGTTTTTCCCTCCAATTGGACCTTAATCCCACTTGAATCAAATCAAATTGACCGCCATTAATTTATTCAACACCTCATCAAACAAATTGGTATTTTTCCTTACCAATGTAGCCCACTTGCATCCCAATTTCACAATAAAAACGGTCCTACCTCAACATTTTCCCAAAAAAGTCTTGGTTGTCAGAAAAATCTTCTGAGACTGAGTCGACGTTTCTAAAATTTATTGTGACAAGACAGAATCTTCAATTTCTGAAATCAAACTTAGATTGGCGGTTAATTTCACTCGGATGCGTTTTTAGCGTGATCTAGGCTACCAGATAGTTTTCAGAACTTTTTAAGATAAATGACCTGTGGTCGATTTTCTTCGAGCCATGATGAACCCACTCGACACATTGGCGACTCTTGGTTGTCGTGAAAATCTTGAGAATTCAAATACGAACACAGGGTACCAAAATAATAAGAAAATAAATCTAGTGCTGGTCAACGAGAATTTCCCAATTTAGTAATGCCACTCACGATTGGCCACACATCTCTGTCGAACCATCCTATCTCTGATTTCAAATCAATTTTATACTGTGCCGCAATGATCCATAAAGATGAGCACGGTCAAGAAGTCGATTCCTGGTTGAATTCCTAAGTCTATCTGCCTTAAAGTCCTTAATAGCCTATCCAACTAGTCTAGTTATCTCGTGAGTGGCCAACTCAGAAAAAAACACTATAATCGCGTCGATGAAATGCCCAATTTAACCAATCGAAATCAAAGCCTGAAAATCAAGATGTCACATGGGCTGCAGGTGAGACGGGGCGCGACGGTGGCTGGCGGAGTGTTATGAGCAAGGCGGATAGGCGGTGGTGGCTGGTGGAAGGCACTCGTGAAGAAGAAGAACAATGCCCTTTGTTTTTCAACCTCATGTCTCTCTCACAACACTTCCCTCTGTCCTTCTTTAGTAAAAGTACACCAGCCCTTTTGACTCAGACCCCTCCCCAAAAAAATGAAAAGAATTCTTTTCCCTTTGAATTTTTGACCTCAAAGAACGAAGGAAAAGCCCCCCATCTCTCCGTACGCGGCTCCTTTTATAGGCCAAGAATTTGATCTTCGTGGAATATTTTATTTCCTTTTTTTAATACGCATGAAAATCAATATTCTTTTTTATCCATTTTTTAATATTCACTCCGAAACCTTCCTTTCTGCCAAAAAATATGTCCCTCGGTGTATATTTCTTGAATATATGAAAAATCTCTTATCATATCATTGAAAATTGAAAAGAATTAAAAGGAGAATTATCGTCGGTCCAATGCAAATGGAATAAAGTAAACTATATGTTATGCAATTTTAATTCTATTTTTTGGGGTAAACATAAACCCTTTTTTTATGCGAAATTTAAGTGTCAACAGCAGAGAAAACTTTAATTGCTTAGTTGGACTCAAATCACTTCAATGACAATAAAAGAATGCAATGACTAACTCTAGAAGACCGAAAATGAGATGCTAATACAACAAAATAAATGTTAAAGGTACCAACTTCCAGATACAAAACGGCAACCACAATGTGGTCCAAAATTCTAGGACTAGCTATTTCTACATATTTTGTCACATGTCCAGTCTGAAACATACAATCAACTAGAGTCGACTCACATAAGCAAAATCTTCTGGAAATATTGGTTGTTGTTAAAGCAACTTCAATATCACCAAGACAGTCAAGCTATATGGGCTGAGGATTAGGCCAAGTATGTAGGTTATGTTCCAAAAGCATTGCCACTGCATAGTTTTTTTTTTTTTGGTAAAGTAAGATATGTATTGACTTTTAATCAAAAAGAGCTTTATAGCAGGGTAGTCTCGGCACCAACAAAACTTGCGCTCATGGTGACAAACATGTCATTAAGAGTAGAAGGGTGTCGAGAATAAAAGGAAAAAAAGGGGGAAAACAACAGTGGCAACCCTCAAAGCAGAATTTATAGGGAAAATTCAGACACCTCATAAGAGAAAATAGAGGGATCAAGTCCCCAACTTCATCGAATTCTCATGTTCCTTGGCGTGTCCACAACATGGCTGAAGGTCAGGGCCTTGTCCTTGACGACTTTCACAAGATGTTTTTTCAATGCATGCACGAATAGGGCTTGGCTTTGAAAAAGGATGTCGTTCCGCGTCTTCTGAATTAAGTGACATAGGGCACCAAAAGAAAACCGAGCAATACATTGATAGAAGTTATTGCTAGAAAGAAATTTGATGGCCCAATGTAAGTTGTCCATCCACAACTTGTTTTTCCATGGAAGGTTGCATCTTGCAACCCAAAACATAACAAGGCCAGCGGTAATATGACATCCGAAAAAGAGACAATCAATTGAGTCCAGTCTAGAATTGCAGAAAGCACAGAAACATCCACAATCCTACCATAAGAGAGTAATAGAACCTGGGTAGGTAGCCAATTCATGGTGATAAGCCAGACGTGGAATTGGTACTGTGGGGGTGAATGTTCTGTTCCAGACAAATGAGAGCCATGGGACCAAGCTTTTCTTCGGTCGAATGGCTTCCCAAGCTGATGCAATTGAGAAAGAACCTGACGAGTGCTCTAGCAAAATTAATTGGTCAAGGTTCTGTGAGAGTATTGGGAGGGGATGTGTCCACGATTCTAGGATGGCCTTGGTAGTTTGGCTTGGTGTGGAGAATAAATCCACAACTGTAGCCTGCCTGGATAGACCTGAGCGATAGATGTAGTTGTCCATGAAGAACATATTCAGGGGTCCTCAAGGGTGCCAAAGGTCAAACCATAGAGACACCAAGAGGCCATCGCCCACACGCCATTTAAAGGACTGCTGGAAATCCCTCTTGAGATCAAGTAGCTTCCTCCAAGCCCAGGAGCAGAAAGTTGGTGAGTGACTACCTAGAAATTCTTCTTTTTTAAGTAAGTAGTATGAATCCAATTACACCATAGGGATTCTTTGTCCATGAAAATGATCCGGATATGTTTAAGCATAGCCATCATATTGCAATCGTGAAGTCTACGTATACCAAGTCCTCCTTTTTTTGGGAGGCAAACATCTTCCCATGTTACTTTTGCACCCCCACTCCTAAGGCCCGAGCCTTTCTAGAGAAATTGTTTAAGTATTTGTTCAATTCGGTCCAACATAGCTCTAGGTAACATGAAAATACTAGCCCAATAGACTTCTATTGGATGGAGGACTGACCTAATAAGCTGTAGGCGGCTTGCGAATGAGCGGAAATGCTATTCCCACAATTGCACTCTTGTTGTTATAAGGTTGACAAGGGAGTTACAGTTTGATCTGCCAAGCTGCGAAGTGATGATAGGGACTCCCAGGTAACGGACCGATAAGATACCTTCTTGGAATCCGAGGGCATGAAGAATTTGGGTTCGAGATATATCCATTCCACCTACAAGGAAAACTTCGCTCTTGTTCATATTGGGTCTCAATCTACTCCAAGAACAGAAGGTTTTTAGGCCATCCTTGAGGAGAGATACAGAGGCCATATTTACTTCACTGAATAGGAAAACATCGTCTGCGAAGAATAAATGGGATAAGCAATTTGATTTGCACATCCAGAAGTACTTGAATCCCAGTTGTCTGGATTAAAGGTGTAGGATCCCTAAGAATACCTGTATAGCCAAGGTGAAGAGGTAAGGAGACATGGGGCCCCTTGGCGTAATCCATGGCGTTTGGAGGAGAATCCGTGAAGCTCCCCATTAATGGATATGGAGAACTTAGGGGTACGGACACAAGTCATAATAAGCCCGACCAATTGATTGGGAAAGCCAGAAGCATGAAGAGTTAGTTCTAAGAAATCCCAATCAATAGTATCGTAAGCTTTCTGAAAATATACTTTGATAGCAAATTTTGGCAAATATAGGTCATGGTGAAAGCCACTAAAAAGTTCTTGAGCCAGCAAGATGTTGTCGCTAATTCAACGACCTTTAAGAAAAGCATTTTGAGGTGAACTAATGATGGTTTGAAGGATGGCCGCCAATCTATTAGCTAGAATCTTGGTGATGCACTTGTAGATCGTGTTGCAGCAAGCAATGGGTCTATAATCAGAAATTGTAGACGTATTGGGGATTTTAGGCACTAAGGCTATAACTGTGTTGTTTATCTCGCGCAACAATTTCTCAGAGATAAAAAAATCCTTGACCGCAACTATGAGCGATGGTCCTATGACATCCCAGTTGCGTTTAAAAAACTCAACATTAAACTCATTTGATCCAGGAGCCTTGCCAACAGCTAGAGAGAAAAAAGTATCATGAATTTCCAGCTCAGTCACAGGACGAGAGAGGATTCATACCAGTTCCACATTCAAGGAGTGTTATAGTATCACCTGAATCTCCTGCAAGGTAGGCCGAGAAGGAAGATCTATAGGCACTAGGAGGTCCTGAAAGTGGGATATGAATAATTGTTGCACCATACCAGGATCGATCACTAGATTATCAGAAGTGTCCATAACTGAAATAATTATGTTCCTCAAATGTATTATGTTGACAGAATGGTAAAAGAACTTGGTGTTTTGATCACCTTCCTTAACCCATCGGACACTAGATTTCTATCTGTAAAAGGATTCCTCCTATAGTTGAAGATCAGAGAAGGTCTGAAGATGATTCCTTTCTAGTTCCGCAAGCAACAAGTTGTTCAGGTCCTGCTGGAGGGCATCCTGGGTGATTCGAAGGTCATTCATTGCATTTGCTGTTCTAGTAGAAATATCGGAGAAAGAATCCCTGTTAAGCTACTTGAGGCAGCCTTTAAGGGTTCTTAGTTTACAACACAGCTTAAACATGGGTTTTCCTGCCCTCGGGTTTTCCCACACCTAAGCAACAATTGGGTGAAAGATCGGGTGCATCATCCAAAGGTTAAAGAACTTGAAGGGTTTTCTATAGATAGAAGGGACCAAGACTCTGATGACCATGGGAGTATGATCGAAGATGCCCAAAGCAAGGAAGGAGGCTTCTGAGAATGAGAAGTCATGGCACCATCTCGTATTTACAAGCACCCTATTAATCTTCCTTGGCTTCCGTTTAGCGCCCGATGAAGAAGACCAACTGAAGCGATAACCTACATATCTTAGGTCTTCTAGTTCTGCCTGGGCAATGCATTGCCCAAACTCATCATAAGAAGGGAGCCATGTATCTGAACTACCTATATGATCAAAAGAGTCCCGAATAGCATTGAAATCCATTGCCACTAACCAAGGAAAATCCAGCAGGCTAGTACTACTATGAATAAGCTTCGCCCATAATGGGCGTCGAGATATGAAGGTGTGCTCCGCATAAATAACAGTTCGGTAGAATTCAAAACCTGTACTTAGGAACTTAAGCTTGCCATGGATTGCTTGAGCATTGGAAGAAGACATAACAAAATTCACGAGGGATGGATTCCACTCTACCCAAATTCTCCTTCTAGTGGAGTAATCATAATTAGTACACTAGTTCCAGTCTGTCAAAAGTCCCGCTACAATGGATGGGAAGAGGGATGCTAGGATTTTGGTTTCCAGTAAACCACAACAAAGACTATTAGTGCTAACAAGGTTTCTAACTTCAGCTTGTTTAATGGGATTCACAAGACCCCTAATATTCCATACTCCTATATGCATATTTATATATAGAGAGAGATGGACAAGAGGGTTACCGTCGTCTGCCCACATGCCGCCGATTGGCCACTAGCTTAGGTTGAGTAGAATGAGTTGGATCTGGGTAGGGAGCCTGCAAGGTCTTATCTTGCTGGGAAGCAAGCATTAAAACGACAGGATTAACTTCCCGAGGAGTTACATCCTGTGGAGCAAAAGAGCTATCCGAGATGTGGTCATCCTCATTCGAGCTACCCACATCGCTTGAAGCATCCTCCGGTTCTTCCTTCGAACTAGATGATGGGACTGGGGTGGTAGATCCCACATGGCAAGCTTAATGGCAGAAGAGGAATGTATCAAGACATCACTATGCTTTGGTTACATTTTTTGTTCCTTCTGGGCCGTCCGGGATGCAAGAGGTTGCGTTGCAATCACCGGTGTAGAGTGATTTGGCTTCACAACTTGATTTGGAGTTGCCTCACTTAGCTTCACGGATTGAATTGGTTCTGCTTCGTTTGGCATCAAAGATTGCTTCTTCTTTTTTGGCCGGACCTATTTCCATCCTTCCTCCGGGGCACTTGGAATCAAGGACGTTTCTAGTGCAAGGGCAAGTATAGGGCCTTGGGTAGTAGGGACAGCACAGGTTGGTGCATGCTGAGGGGCCTCAACAGGGCCAGAGGGATTTTCTTGAGCCGCACATTTGTGGCCAAAAGTGCCACAACTTGGGCAGGAAATTGGCCTCCATTCATATTCTATAGCAACGGTGCGAGCTTCCCCACTTAAGATAATATCCACCAAGTCACATCGAGATTGCTTAGCAGTTATCTCCACACACACTCTGGCGAAAGAAATCATCTTCATTTGCTCCGTCTGAAGATCAACATACAACAATTTTCCAATCGCGCTTGCCACAACACTAATCCCCAAAGCAGACCAAAGAGCGTAAGGAATGTTCTTCAGTCTGACCCAGATTGGGACAGAGGACTGGTGGTCCATCTTTAGCTCCAGAAGATGATGCCATTGCTGCAGGATAAGAGGGACCCTGACTACTGTTAAAGGCCCCTCATCAAGGATTTTCTTGTGGAATTCACGATCAGGAACATGAAAGAAGTAGAATCCTTCATCAGTTGCCAATGCTTCGGCAAGTTGAGGTCCCCAAGCATGTTTTTAGGCCGCTTTGGTGAGCTTGAAAGGAAGCCTCTTCCCCCACATAGTAACTGACGATGCATTCATGCCATTTCAGGTCAATTGCTTCTAAAATTTCATCAGATAAGTTCACAATAGGTTTGTTGTCAATAATAATTAGGGGCACAAAGGTAAGGTCATACCCTTTAGAGGTAGACTTGGCAACATTAACCCAGGAACGATTGGGTGGGGGTTTTCTGTGGCACCCCTTGACGGCCCCCGATCCGTTAGGGTCACCACAGGTACTTGTCACTTATCCTACTACATACCAGTCTAATAACTTTTTAAATAAAGTGAAACCACAGCTCATAGGCGGGTTGATCAATAAAATTCGTCTCCCATTTTTTTTGTAAAGGTCCTAGTGCAACTTATCAGCAGAAGCATAAACGAGTCTCACCATCCCTTACTCTAATAATAATAATGCAATGCACACCAACTACATACCAAAAGAAAATACAAAGTCGAGTCACTTTTATTTATATTTTCACGATGGACATCTCGGGTCGATACAGCAAAAAGGCCAAGATTTTTAACTATACTTGGCTATAACTCAAAAGAGAACTCAACCCTATATCAAACATGTACACCCCTCCATCAACAAGCATCGGCTATCCCTAAAAAGTGTCAGCTCCCACCAGTCATATGTGCCATCACACCCAACCCGGTGCATCAGGCAGTGGCAGCGGCGGTAGCATCCGTAGCATCACCCCATTGCATCGAACGTGAACAGACAAAAACTCTTGGATAACAGGGCTATCAGAAGAACCCACATCGTGCATCACCAAGACACGAACTTGAACATACACCAGATCAAGTACACTAATACAGGAATGCTCTATGCACTCCACCTCAACGTCAGTAGATATGCCATAGAAGGTACCACGCACAATTGGTGAAAGGGGCATATTTCTAATCTGAAATGTTAATCCCCAAAAGGAGTGAGTATAACCACTCAGCAGTAAAGATCCACCAAACTACACAATGTATCAAATAAAATAATCAAGGTATCATGAATAAAGCACATATCATTCATGCATTCAAGCATACCTCACCTTACAGCCATGCATATATCACCATACAACATGCATACATCACCATGTACTTGTACTTATATAATCAAGCAGCCATGCATATATCATCATGCAACATGCATATACCGCCATGCACTCTTCATTAAGCAGTCATGCATATATCACCATGCAACATACATATACCACCATGCACTCATCATTAAGCAGCCATGCATATATCACCATGCACTCAACATTAAGTAGCCATGCATATATCACCATGCCATATGCACACATTCATGCGCATGATTCAATTCTCGATCTTTATCTTTCCAATAGACCACCACATTTTTCTTCCCAGTGACCAATGTTTGCATCCAACAATTTATCTATCGCATCCAACCTGACATCGCGAGGAGCCTCCAACACACACCTCCAGGCATTCGGCACACACACTCCGGGCATCTCATACCCCAATTGGCATCACGAGGTATCCCCCGGCACACACCTCCAAGGCTTCTGGCACACACCTCCGGGCATCTCATAGCCCAACTGGCATCACGAGGTATCCCCTCGACACACACCTCCGGGCATCTCAAAACTCCCGAGGACATCCGGCTCGCACATTCCGGGCATCCCAACACTCCCGGGGCATCGTCGGCTCACACCTCCAACAGTCTTGTTATTATCTCAATTTATATTCACATATGTATCTCAATTTCAACATGGCATTTGATGCAACAATATCAAGGGTCTCAACCAGCTTTTGATGTCATATAACATGCCATATGTCACCACATATGCAGCATAATTAACCATTCAAGACATTATATCACATGGAGCAATTTCATTTATTTTTGAAAATACAGCAAATTTCGGATAAAAACATATTGCACTCCTTTGGTCATAATTCTTGAAAAATTAGTAAACAGCCTTAATAAATTCTAAAAATTTGACATGTTATATAAAAGATCTAGAGGAAAATATTCTGTGCAGGACACCATATCAAAAGAACATCATACAATTCGTTCCAGTCCATGCATCACAGTCTTTATAATTTCAGAATATTGCCATACATAGTTTCATTCACAAATTCGGTAAAAATCCTAAATCAGCTCCAAAAATTCTGAAAATTTTATATGTTATAGAAGAAATCCAGAAGTAAATATTTTATGCAGAACTCAAAACCATATTTGTGATGGATTAAAAACTATAATAACCATAACCATCCATAACCCTCAGCACCGAATTCCAGTTCTAACCGTTTTAAATAAAGATTGTTTCACCAACCTAAACTCATCCATTTCCTCTAAATTTTTAATATGTTTCTCGTCAGCATGTCATCTTCAACTTTCATTCATAACACGAGATCGAATTTCAACCGGAGAGTTTTATAAAATTTACAGAAGCATACTAGGTCAGCATTACGATTTCCAGATCTAACTTCTTCAAAGAAAAATAGTTTCACCGGTCTATACTTGTTCATTTCTTCTGAAATTTTGATATGTTACTCTCCAAAAAGTTCTCTACAGCTTTCTTCAAGAAGTCGAAGTGAGATTTCAACAAAAAGGTTGCATGCAGCTCACGAATTCATCAAAGGTCGGTCTGCCTTTCTAGAAAACATAATGCAAGACTACTGTGTTCTTCCCCAAAGCTTCGAATTTCTTCACTTCTACCACAACCAAAGTTTACCATTCATCACACACATAACACAGCAAGCAAAGGTAGATTAACGGACTCTACTTGCCTCTAATCCAAGCACAACGCAACAAGCAAAGATGGCGGGGCAAGGCGGGACTCGGTGGCTCGACGGCAACGAACGGCCTCCCTCTTCCCCTTCTTCTCTCGCTTGCTCGCTTAAACGGGGATGTCACGCCCCGATACTCCGAGTGCGCGAACATCCCACTCTGGTAAATATAAATGCGACTTCCCAGGACACGTCGCCGACCCATTCATTTTTATTACGCATGCGGAAGCAAAACAAATCCCCTGACAACATTAAACTTGGGATAGAAAAGCAGGCAATCAATCACAACCAAACAAGCTTTCTTATAAACACATAGGTTTATATACAACACTGGATTGTCTACAAAATAGACAGGCTCAACAACTAGGGAACTATCCTATGACCAACTTGTTAGACACGTTCACCGATTCTTCAGCCTCCACCTTCCGAACTCCAGGACTTCCGGTCCTCCACGACCGTCATCTAGGGACCTGAAATATTATCCCACAACCGGGATGAGACTACGTCTCAGCGAGTCCTACCATCTAAAACTCAATTAGGAAGAAAATACGCCTCAGGGCGCTCTAGCTCCACAAATAGGATAGAGGACTTACCTCGTCTCAATTCCTTCCTGCACGTCAGTACAATTCATATTCAACAATGCTCGCACAAGCTGAAACTACCGACATACCCATCGGTCTATCAATTCAGTCAATCCAATTGATATCATACGATCCACACATCTATCAATTCATATCATCTATTAAACCATACCATATATTCATCCATCAATACAATTATGGCTCGCACAAGCTAAATTGGATGCAATGCTCTCACAAGTTGATATAGATGGTAGCTCGCACAAGCTTATATATGGATCGTTGCTCTCACAAGCTGATAAACGATCATTGCTCTCACAAGATGATAAATGATCATTGCTCTCACTGGTGACATACAAAGTGCTCACACAAGCTGACAATGATGCTCACACAAGGTGATACATATATAAACCAATTGCTCGCCAAAGCTGATAATTCAATAATAAACCAACTCATACCTCAATTCAATCAATCAATCAATTCAATCGATTCAAACTGGTCATACAAACCAATTACGGTGCTAAAAAGCTAACAGGGTATTTTCAAGTTAAATACCACAACTTCATGAATTTCACACAATTCCACACTTTTGGAATTATTCACCATAATCATCAATCACTCAATTTCTCAATTTAAACATACAATTAACACAAACCGACCGCACTGCTTGCGATCGCTAAATTCTAACGACCGGCCATCCCGGCATAATTTTCGAAATTATTAAATAATTAAATTTAATTCCGAAAATTAAATAATTAAATAATATATTATAATAATATAAAATAATAAAATAATATTTAAAAATTCGAAATAATTATTTAATTAAAAATAATCAATTAGGGCTTAAATTAGATTACACTAATTTAAACATACAATTAGCCCTAATTAAACATCCATTAAACTAATCATACAACTAATCTAATTTACATTAAAATAATTTAATTTAATCACATAAACCTAATTAGACTAATCTAAACACCCCTTAAGCGTCATTAACTCACTAAGCAAGAATTAGAGGATAAACTCACCGGATTAACAATCCGAACGGCTCAAAACGACAAGGACGACGCGAGGGTCGATAGTCTCCAAGGCGGGCCTAGCTTCCGGGGTCGGGAAGCCGGCCAAAACGGGCCAAATAGCCGCTGCCATACCCATTTTCCAGCTCTGTTCGCTGCTGGTTGAGGCCGGAAAGGGCGGATCCGGGCCGGTTGGGGTCGGGTGGGCGGAGGAGTTGAACCGGACTTAGGCGGGGCTTCACGGTGGCCGGAGGTGAGCTGAACGGCTCCGGCCGAGCTTCCCAAATCTGGATGGTTTGCTGGAACAGAGGAACCGGCGAGATGGAGACAAACGGACGGAGATGCACGCGGGTAGGGTGACGGCGTTGCGGTGGCGCGCGCGGAGACGCAGCGGCGCCGCCGGGCCGCTACGACGGAGAGAGGAGCTGCCGAGGTCTTCTTCGACTTGCTGGGTTCTTCGTACAGCAAGAACACGAGCAGCAAGAACAGAGATGGAGAGAGGCAGCGACGGGAGAGGGAGAAGGAAATGGAGGCGTGCGGGCTGGACGAGCGACGGCCTCCGACTGGGACGAACGGCGATAGGCGGAGCCTTTGCTTTCCGTGTTCTTCGATTGCTTTGGGCTTTCAAAATGAAGAAGATGAAGAGAAGCAAAACCAGTCGCACGGTAGGGAGAGGGAGGAGAGAGGCAACGGAAGAGAGAGGGAGAGGAGAGAGAAGGAGGATGGGACCACTTTCTTTCATTTTCTTTTCTTTTTCTTTAATCCTCACACATGGCCCACCATGACCTAGGATGACCTCACAATCCACTCACCCAATTCTCCACAACCTCTTCCAATGGTTACAATTTCATTTTCACGGGTCCAATTCTTGTACACTTAATTTAATCAATTCTCAATCAATTCCATTCAATTGAAGCTCAATTAAATTAACCCATGTGTCCTCGGCCTTCTCATGACATTTCCCCATCAAATGATCCAACTTGCATCCCGAAGATTCGATTAAAAATGGCCCTCTGACAATCCCGAACAAAAACGGCCTTACTTTGCTTTTCTGCCAAAAATCTCGGTTTGTAAAAAAATCTTCTGGAGATGAGTCGACATTCCTAAAATGAATTGTGACTTGACAGAACTTCCAATTTCTGTAATCGGGTTCAATTTCACGGTTAAATTCAATCTGGCGCGACTTTAGCGCGTCCTAATCTATCGGGTAGCTTTTAGGAATTTTCTGTGCAATTGACCCGTGGTTGATTATTTTCAAGCCACAAAGTGCATCTTCGACACATTGGCGACTCTTGATTGTCGTAGAAATCTCGAGGTTTCAAATACGGACACGGGTACCAAAACGATAGAGAAATCGGTCTAGTGCCGATCAACAAGAATTGTGCAATTAGATGGAATCACCCATACTGAATTACATGGTTTCGTTGAATCGACCTATCTCCGGTCTCTAATCGGTCGTGCCGTAATGACCCTTGTAGATTAGTACGGTCGAGCGTTCTGGTCGAATTCTCAAGTCTATTGCGTTTAGATTCCTTAACGGCTTTACCGATAGACTAGTTATCTCGTGAGTGATCAGCTCGGGAGAAGAAAGCTATAGACGCGAAGATGAAATGCCCGACTTATTTAATTGAAACCAGAATTGGAAAATCGGGATGTCACACTCTCTCCCTGTCCCTCTTCCTCTCTTTCTCTCGGACAGTCACTCTCTCTCTCTCTTTCCCCATTTCTCTCGTGCGACACCCCCCTTGCTCAATCTGCCCCTTCCTCTTTTCTTCCCCCTCATAATTAGCATGTAATCATCACAAAACATGCAAGGAGACACTTGGATAATCCCTTTTGCCACTTGGTAATTGCCATGCAAGAGGATGGCTTCATCCGGCTAGGCTTGGGCTAGCCTTGGTTGACGGCCCATTGGGCCTCTTGGGCCGGGCCTTCACCGGTCGAAAGGTGGGGGATTGTGGGCTGGTTTGGTCCAAAAAAAATAAAAATCAGCCCACTCCCTCCTTTAATAATCTACTATTAATTTCCACTTAAATAAATACCTAATTACAAAATAATATGGCCAAAAACTTACAACATTAATCCATAAAAATCAAATTCATAAGGTGCATAGTCAAGAACAAAATTCTCATTATCAAATTATCCTATAGTACCAACTTTGATAACCCAAGAACATAATATATCTTTCCATTAAAGTATTCGGCCTTAATCTATTACAATTCTTTGGTCTAGAGGCCACAACATACTTCCGCAACACAACCATTCATTTTTCCATAGGTCGTAATGCCTCTAGAAATGGCCGTGAAATTTTTGGATGCCACATTTTCAACCCCTTCATTGCCATTGCATAGTTCAATTTTTATTTTCCTAAAAAAAAAATGTTTGAATGCCTTTGGGAGATAGTTGACTTAACAGTCCTCTCAAAGTTTTTTGACCTTTCAGATGGAGCCTCTTTCACTTCTCTAGTTATGCTATTAAGTTTACTACTCGGTGGAGCATTGTTTTGTATGTTAGTCGCTGTGAACTAAAAACCCAAGCTAGTGAGACCTATGGCTCTTAGTTTTATTCCTTAGTTGGCATTTTCTTTCTTTTCATAGCCATGTTACTAAACAAATGAATTCCAATTTAATCGTTTCGGTTTAACAGCACACCTCTAAAATCTGATTAAAATGACAATTGCATAATGATTTTCGTCCATTCAATGTCTCCACAAAATAAAAAAAAATGCACCGTGAAATTCCTTTTGCATTTGCCTAGTTGGTTTATCCATGAACAATCGGCACTTGGTTAGGGCTATGGCTCTTAACTTTCTTACATAATTCAGATAGTAAGTTTCTTGTCGCGCATAACGACATCACTGCCCTCAAATTCTGATCAATCAGTGAGCACAAGGGAAATGGCAGCTCTTTCGGCTTTGATGCTAATTGCGGCTGTGGAGAGGGTCCGCTCTGCTGTGTGCCGTCAGCTCCTCGTGCTCAACGCCCTTCCTCCGGTTCAGCAATTTCGTACTTCCTGAAATTTTGTATTCATTTTTTTTGGATTGGCTTTTCCAATTTTGATCGGCTTATGTTGGACTCTGGATGAGGATGGATTCCAAGGAAGGACGAATTTCGTGTTTGCTTGTATTGCAAAACTTTTCGCTCTAATTTTTTTCTCTGTGGATTGAGTAATAATGGCTATAAGAGGTTACGATTATCTTGGATGTTGGAGTCTTTCGTACTAGATGAAAAAAGAGGCCCAAACCAATTCTAGAGCTGCTACTCCTTATGGTCGTGTGCACTCATGGCATCACCAAACGAGCAAAACAAATTTTAAGAATGGGTCATGACAGTAAGATGACTCCATAATGCAATTGCCACAGTAATCCATTGGATATAAATTGGTAAAAGTTGAAAATTTGACGGTTGGACTCGCCTTTATACTTTAATCCAATATGTAATGCTGTCCATAAACATTTAATTTGATCGTGAATCATGAACTATTGCTATATATCAACTTAAACCACATTGTACGTTAGACTAAAATTCAAAGATCATATTGAAAAAAAAGTTCAAAATTTCGGGATGGCACCACACACTGGACAAAATTTCATGAATTTTATTAAAAAAATTAAAAGTTTAAAAATGGCACTACGTACCTAACCAAACTGTAGGGAC
This sequence comes from Eucalyptus grandis, assembly GCF_016545825.1. Taxonomy (NCBI): domain Eukaryota; kingdom Viridiplantae; phylum Streptophyta; class Magnoliopsida; order Myrtales; family Myrtaceae; genus Eucalyptus; species Eucalyptus grandis. The sequence continues at coordinate 38,802 of NW_024096438.1, forward strand.
CTTGCGAGTCAATTTTTCGAGCAAACTGAGTACAGAAGTCATCACGTTGGGTCGTCATCATTCAAGAAGGTCAGGAAAAAAAAAATGGAAGAGGGGAACTTTTAAAAATCACGTCCAACAGTGGGCATGCCTCGATCGTGTCGTTGCCTGTGATGACTCACTTCGGTTCTGTCATGGCCGCTTGATCTCGCTCTTTGGGCCCATCGCGAGTCTCTAGCTGTAGAAGGCAATAAAAATAAATAAAGAGGAAAATGACAAAAGAGCCCATTTAAGTTTTGGATTTTCCTTCTAGAAGCTCTCTCTCCCTCTGTTCCTCTTGGTTATTTTCTTTTTGTAAATTCACTTTGGCTTCGGCAAAGGCATCGCCATTATTTTTCTTCTAGAAGCTATTTTTCGCGCTTCAGGACAAAACTCCCTAAGTGACGGACAATGGGGACACCAACTGACGCTGTTCCGAAAGGACAGGTCTAGCGTAATTTGCATGCGCATGTCCTACCCGGACACAAAATAAAACATATACATTATATATATGTATATATATATATATATATTGAATTAATAACTATTAATAATTTACATGAATAAATACCCAAAATAATTACAGAGTTTGTCAAAATACTTTCATAATGGGAGTGTCCACACCTAAGCACTACCGCACCGAGGAGTGAGATCCTTTTTTTTCATCTTTTTGATGACGATTATAATAAAGATCATCAATAGTCACGTAGTCACGTCCTGGCTTGGGCGAGGTGACGCCAAGCCAGATCCGATAAGGCCAGTTCATCGACCATGGCCGGCGGCCATCGCCCGTCGGCCAGCCACCACCCAAAGGAATTAAAAAAGAATGAGAGAAAAAAAGGAAAAAAATAGAATAATAAAAAATAATAATAAAATAATAAAAGAAATTAAAAATTATTATAATGTTATTAAAAATTATACACTTCTGTGCTAGTGATGCCACATCAGCGCCCGATGTCCATGTGAGCAAAATCCTATTAAAATTAGTCGAAATGATTGAATTGGCGCCAAGTCAAAACTTTTAGGACTAAATTGACACTAAATTAAAAGGTTTATCACTAAATTAACACTATTAAAAGGGTTATGATTGAATTGGCACATTGTCAAAATGTTTAAGACTAAATTGGCATAATTAAAAAGTTTAGGATTAAATTGGCACAAATACAATAGATTTTGGACTTTTTTGACGCTTTTTCCTTGTTCGCATGGTCTTACAAATTGCTTTGAAATTCAATGTTCGGCTTTATATATGCTTTTGAGATATTTTTGCCCGGTTTTCTCGGTTGCTTGGACTCAAGTGCATCACTTTGTGGGTCTTTTGTGGCAAATTAAATTCCTCTAGAAGCAACTGCATTTCTTACTCACTTTTCTGAATTTCTGATAATGTTGTTCCGGAAGTAAATCCTTCAGATTTTAAGTGAGACATAAAGTTTTTTGGCTATGTCTAAATTATGAGAAAAGGAAAGAGACATGGTTTGTCCAGTTTGAAGAATATACAAAAAGCTCAAGTCTTTGGTTAGCAATTTAAACAGGTAATGCTGTCTTTGGTTTGCTGGGGGTTAAGTTTAGGTTTGGCTTTAATTTAATTTGTGGCATCTTTTAGCAAATTCAGTGGCCAAATTCAGTGGCCAGTATTAATTTCTGTGTCAAAAGCTGGCAAGGCCTAATTAATGTTGCTCAGTGCAAAAGGCAGAAACCTTTACAAAGTAGGTGATCACAAATAGTTCTCACGAATCAAAACTTCTCGGTGTAACTTTTGCTTTATGTTAATTGTGTGGTTAAGATACGAGTGTCCAAATCTGCGATTTTTTTTCCTGAATTGAAGGCATGTGCATCTGTCTATTTTTGTTCTGCTCCTGTCTTGTGATACCATGCAAAAGTAGGGATTAGGTTGTGTAACTAATTTATCTTTCTTCAGTATTAGGCAAGTCACTACTGGCCAATGCCACATGGCCTATGTTCATTTATGAGAGGCTTTGAAAACTTACTGTCTCATACGGCAAGTGGTTTGTCCCACAATTGTCCTTTGAAGGTCTTAATCATCTTAAAATTTTCTGCTTAGGAATGCTAGTTCACGTTTTACTAACTGAAAAAGTGTAAAGGTTAACTATCTTTCAAGAAGTGTTTTATGAGACAGATTAAACATTGATATGGAAAACAAGTGCAGATTGAGACCTGCTTATCCATGTACATTTGGAACCCGAAACACAAAAATAAGCACATAAACCATACTCTATGAATTTCAAGCTAGTGATTGATGCTCTCATTGTCTTTTCTTTCTGCAGCCATCCAAAGCATGTGAATTCATCCCATCTCGATCATTAAATTTGTGGATCCTTGACCCCTGCGTCATCTCATGATCAAGATGAATGAGCTCACTTGCAACGAGTTCATACTAAACTTGGTGCTTGATCCTCGACACAGAGGGGCTTGAGCACCGATTGTTTTGCCGAAGCCAAGATAATAACCCACTTCGTAGAATGAGAATGCCAAGCAGTTGGTGATTTACGCCCGAGGAATATGTAATCTCTGCAAAATATAGGCCCGATAGTGAAACCTAGAGGCCCATACTAACAAGAGCCCAATGGGCCCGAATAATCTACTTGGGTTCCGAGCCCAAGGTAGTAAATTTCAGAGTGAAGCCTTACAAAAAGAGGACAAAAGAAGTTCTTGTTCTCAAATGATACACGATGTAATCGAATTAGCAAGGCGACTGAGTAAAGACCATATCTAGCATCATAAAACAATCTCTTGGTCACATGGATCCTATAGGTCTTGATCATTAGCTATTGTCGCAACCTACCTTTTGAGGAGGATAGGTTTAGAAGTATTTGTTTATGAGATGAATCAAATGGTACGTATATGTGATAATCTCAAATGGACCATCATTTGCTAACGCTGCAAATGACTCATCGATAAATGTGGACTTTCCCAAATCTATACCTCATATGATATTGGTTTTCCTAATCTAGTTGTTCAAAATGAGTTGCCAATAGCCTTGGCTGAGGGTTGGCTAGAGAACCTAATCAAGACACAAGACTTTTGTCTTGATGCATGCAAAACTAGAGATTTCGAGTTCGACGACTTGATTACTAGCGATGCGACCAGTGCCCTTTTGGTACCTAAGCTTGATTATGTACTAAAGCGTCAAGATAACCTATTGAAGATCTTAAGGTTCTTCCTAACCATTTTGAAAATGAAAATAACAACCAATGAATGAACAAGATGCAATCAAGTGTAATTGGAACGAACAGTGTAAGTAGCGACCTTTCATCGTCTCTAAAAAAGAAAAAAACATCCACAAAGTTCTATAGTAAAAGCCCTAAAGGCTTCTTCAATTCAATTTTTAATTTTTTGTCTAAGGATTTTCACAAATTCTAAGAGAAAGCTACTTAAAAACTGATATTTTTAAGCTTGTTCCAAAGATTTCTAATGTCTCTGAAATTTTTTAAATTTTTTTATGAAAGTTTTCACAATGTCCATGGCCGATTCAGGATGCAAATGCCATAAAAACACATCAAAGACATAGATTCAGAAGTGATTCAACTATGTTAGCACAAATCAATCATAAAAACAAGATTTCAAATATTGAATTCATAGAGTTCAATTCGGTCTTTCATTCAGGCATTCTACTGAAAAGTTTATATGCAATTCCAAATATGAGTTACAAGTTCAGTTTCGATGCTTTCTTTAGCCTTAACATGATAATAGTTGTTCAAATCAACATTATTCACTACGAAGTAGCTTCAATTTCATATGATTGATGAACAAATCTATCAATTGGACCATTGTTATTGATTCCTTAGAAACAAAGGAAAATATAATTAGAGAGAGAGCATTACCTAGTTTGTGATGGACGATCAAGTGACCAGAATGTGCCAACGGAAATCGGTGATTCCGACGATGAAGGGCTTCCGTTGAGATCCTCTTCCATTCGTGAAGATAGCTTGAATGTTCTCACTGCGAAGAGAAGCAATACAGAATCCGAAACTCCTTAAAGACGATGTCACGAACTGAAAAGAAAGGAGAAGAATTGAGGATGAATGGAAGCCTTTAGCATTTCTGTACTGTAGCCTGCTACGATTACATGTACAACACTCTTTATATAATACAAAATATGAATAATAAAAGGAAGGAAAATCCCCCAAATGAATCTTACAAAGTCAATTCTAATCCTATATTGATTCATTTAATCAAACTACAATCCAAAATTGATTTGATATATCAATCATTATCCAAATTGATTTCACATATCTTCTAATACTCCCCTTCAAGCCGGTGACTTATATATGTCCAAGACGCCTAACTTACTCAATAGATATGCATGTTGTTTTTGACACAAAGGCTCGATGAAGATAGGCGCAGGCTGCTCCGTGGTTTCAATCCCCTTTATCTTGATTAACTTGGATCTTGTCTCAAGTGAAATGACAATCAATTTTGATGTTTTGTTCTTTCATGCACTATAGGGTTCGCTGCAAGTTTGAGGGCCGCATCATTGTCACAAACCAACCATGTCGGTCCCTTTACTTGTACCCCAAGGTCTAGAAGTAAGCCTAGTATCCATACTATTTTACTAAAACTTCTGGCCATGGCTAGATATTAAGCTTCAGCTGATGATAGGGATATGGTGGACTATTTCTTTGTTTTCCATGAAAGCTATGATTCCCCTATTTTAATATAGAATCCGGTAATGGATCTTTGGCTCATGGGACAAGTGACATAATCCGTGTTGTAATAGACTACTATCTCCATGTTACATCTTCAAGAAAGAAGAATCCCCAGCCCTAAGCACCTCTTTAAGTACTTCACTACTTTTAGAGCTGCATTTTTATGGGATTGTTTCAACGTATTCATGAACTAACGAGAGTCTATATTGCATAACATATATTGGGTCTAGTCATGATGAGATAGATAAGCTTCCCAATGAGTCTCTGATAACTTGAAAAGTCTTCAACAACGAATTATCATCTCGAGATAGCGATCCCTTATCATATTCAATTGTAGTTGCTTTTGAATTTTGCTTGATAAGAACAACGGCTAGTCCACATGTGGATAGACCTACTTCTAATATGATTTCCAATACATATTCCTATTGGCTAAAAGGGATTCTCAGGCTTGATCGAGTAATCTTAATTCCAAGGAAATATTAGGGTGATCCCAAGTCTTGATATGGAAGGTTGAATGCAAAAATTCTTTCAAATTATTGACAGTAGATTCATCATTTCCCATAATAAATATATCATCAATATATATATATGTGTGTGTGTGTGTGTGTGTATATCATTAGATATATAGATGGTGTATCTCTTGTCCATGTCATGGAGCATAATCATGTCTAGACTACATGAAACCGGTTGCCATAAGTGCAGTAGTGAATTTTGCATAACACTGCCAAGAAGCTTGTTTGAGGCCCCAGAGGGATTTCCAAAGACAACATATTCTAGACTCCCCCTATCTCCGTAAACCGAACATAAGGTCTATATAAATTTTTTAATCCAAATCACCATGGAGAAATGTGTTATGGACATTCATCTAATGTAGTGGCCAGTCACAAAAAGCAGTAATGGATAGAAAAGAGCAAACCACGACATCCTTCACCATAGGAGAAATTTTCAGGGTAATTGAAGCCTTCTCATTGTGCAAAGCCTTTGGCCGCCAAACAAGCCTTATACTTTTCAATTGATCCATCTACCCCATACTTTATCTTGTAAACTCAATTGCAACCAATTGGTTTTTGATAAGGTGGCAATGGTATAATAATTCCTTTTTCAAATAAGATATGTAATTCTACTTCCATAGCCTTTTCTAATGTGGGTTGTAGTATTTTATTAATTAATACGTCCATGATGGGGTGCGATTGGCACGCACCATTTCGACTTGATATGCTACGATGATGGGGTGTGATGGGGTCATTTAAAAGACCCTTGAAGACAACTGTTGGACTGGTTGGATGAACGTACATTCAGAAAGTTTTCTTCCTTTCTCTCCCCTTTCCATCAAAGCATTATGTTTCTTCTTTAAGAGAACAGTTTGCATTTATGCCATGAAAATTGGGTGCTTTCCTCCTGATTGCATTTAAACCAATGTGAGGTAGTGTTGTTTGTGATTCATCCGCAATTTCAATGTTCGTTCCGGGGTTAATTTTTGTTTGCGCATAGGAATCAAGTAAGTTGTCTTCCGCCGACTTGAATTCCAACATTGGTATCAAAGCCCGGTTGTGATTTTTATCTTGTTTTTCATCGAAATAAAGAGTATGAAATCTACACTGCTTAGATGTTCATTGCACGGAATTGCTAATTCGAATAGTAGAAATCGAACCGATCCAAAGAATGAGTTTGGGGTCGTGTAGACCCGTACGGTTCTGGCCATTTTTCAAAAGATTTTTTCAGCCAAAATAAATTTTCAAATATACAGCGTGAAAGTACATTGAGACAAGTCCGACGATGGATAGATTGCCGCCAGAGGACACCGGACGCGCTCACACGCGAGGCTAGAAGCCGCTGTGTGTGGGCTCCACTCGCTTAAAGCGCTAGGAACGCTAGCGTGTGTGCAACACGCGCTAGTTAGCGAACTGGCACGTGCGTAACCTGCGCTGGTCAGCGAACCGACACGTGCACAACGCACGCTAGTCGGTGAACCGACGCATGCTGACATCACTGTGACGCCATCCAATGGTCGATTGCCAGATGACGTCACCACCGGTGCCAGTTAGCCAGCCAGTCACCATCGGTGACACGACCCAAGACCCGACCCGTCCATGACCCGACCTGACCGTTGACCGATCAATGGGTCAGATCGGTCAACCGGTCCAACGATCAAACTAGTCGGACCGGTAGGACCGGTCACTGGTTGGGCCGATTGAACCAATCACTGGTTGGATCGGTCGGACCGACCAGGAGCCATTTGGCTCGCTGGCGCATGCACCACACGTGCCACACACTCAGGAGGTGCGTGTGGGCGCGTGGGAGGTTCGATTGGAGGATGGTCAGCAGCGTTTGGTTCGTATGAGTGTCGTCTACACTGTGGTATATTTATTTTTTATATTTGAATTTTATAAGTGTCTAAAATTTTGTACGAAACCCTATGTACGCGTATGTTTAAGGTATAAATGCATAGTTTATTCATTTTAGCTTGTATTTTCTTAAGATTTAGGAAATACAGTAGTTGACCTGTATGAAAATGATATCAAATATACTGTGTAGAGCTTGGTTCGATGGTAGTATGTATATAGTTTAATATACTTGCAGTTTTCTAGTTTCAAGAAAATTTTAACAATGGTAGGAAATCCTTATTTTCCATTACATGTTGAATTGTGGATTTGATTATAGTTGAAGCATGATTGTTGTTTGTACGTTGAAATACATCCAGCTATGCTTTTCTGTTAATGAAAAAAATGTAGAAATTACTTGAGGTCATGTAATTCTTTTTCCTAGTGGGAGTTCGTAGATTTGTAGAATTCGAAGGAGTTCTCATCTAGAACTTAAAATTTGCGCAAATTAAACTAATTAATAATAATAGAACAATCGTACATAGAAGTTGATTGGGAACATAGTGAACTTTTGTTTCTGTGTCTTTGGTTGAATTATCATTAATTTAGTTTGTCTTTGCTGCAAATTAAGTATGTGTGTTACTCTAAAAAGTGTGCTAGTATTGATTATGTGTTTATTATGTCGATGTGTTATAACAATTGATTATGGCTTCGGCATCCAAGACCATTGTAGTTGACCTCAATAAAGGTGAGAAGCTGAACGGTGACAATTATGATATTTGGCATCAAAAGGTTTAGTACATCCTTGAGGAGCAAAAGGTTTTGGAAACCCTCAACCACACCATGGATGAACCTAAGCATGGAACTTTAACTTAACACATGAGAGATTTAGAAGTTTATCAAACTTGGAAAAAGAAAAATAGCATTGCTCGCATCACGTTGCTGAGCTGTATGCAAGATGATCTCATGTGTGAGTTTGAAAGTTATGTTAAAGTTCAAGCTATGTAGGTCGCCTTGAAAGATAAGTTTGGGGTTACATTTGCCACTAAGCTGAGGAGACTCATCATCAAGTTTGACACATTCCAAAAGCTCCCAAATATAACGATAAGGCAGCATCTTTGGGAAATGTCAAACTTAATTCGTGAACTGAAGTCGGTAGGTCTCTCCCTTACTAATGAACATCAAGTTCATGCTGTTATAAGGTCTCTTCCTAACAATTGGAAGCATATGAAAATCAATATGACGCATAATGAGAATATTGTCACTTTTGATGATATAGCGCATCATTTGGAATTAGAGGATGAGTGCCTAGAGGTTGCGAGATCCTCTACCCATGCTTATATTGCTGAATCGAGTTCGCGTAAAGCTTCGGGCTTCAAGTGCAAAAGGAATTCTCAATTCAACAACAAAGGGAAGAAGACTGATCAGGCATCTAAGAGGCTAAGACCTTCCAACGCAAGAAGCGTGGTGGGAAGAAGGACAAGGCCAAGATGAAGTGCTACAATTGTGACAAGATGGGTCACTTTGCTTGTGAATGCACTGAGTTGAAAGAGGTACCTTATTACTCCGTTACTTTAAGTAATGCTTTTGTTTCTAGCACTGTGATGCTTGCTGAATCTCATCCAATGTGGACTGTAGACTCAAGGGCAACAAATCACATAGCTAGAGATAGAGAAGCATTTGTGGAGTATCGTCGGATACAGTCTGAAAGAAGATGGATATATATTGGGAATAACTCAAGAATTGAAGTGAAGGGTATCGGCATATGTAAATTAATTTTACGTGATAGTCGAAACCTATTCCTACATGACGTCCTCTATGCTCTAGATATTCGACGAAATTTGGTCTTTGTAGTTGTTCTTCTTAGCCTAGGTTATGCATTGAATTTCCTTGGTGATTGTGTTGACATTTTGTATGAAAACAGTTTATTATGGTTCAAGTCATATATCAAATGGTTTTATGGTGTTAGACACTGACTATGATCAATACAATATTAATGTCGATGGTTATTTTTCTTTAATTGCATTCTCTAGTAATGTTTAGATTGATGAAATACTTGGCCTGCTAGATTATGTCACATTGGGTTGCAAAGATTAGCTAGAGAAGCCCTTTTAGGATCACTCGCTAATGTTGATCTACTCGTATGTGAACATTGTCTAGCAGGAAAAGCAATTAGAAAACCATTCAGTAAAGGGACTAGAGCAGAATTTCCATTACAACTCATACATTCTGATATTTGTGGTCCTTTGAATGTGAGGAAGAATTGAGCCTTATATTTCATCACTTTTATAGATGACTTCACGCGTTTCGATTATGTCTTTCTGATCTCTCATAAGTCAGAAGCATTAGATTGCTTTAGACGATATATAGAGATGGTTGAGAATCAATTGAACAAAATAATAAATGCATTGAGAACCGATTGCAAATGTAAGTATCTATCGGAGTAATTCAAGGCTCTTTATGATGAAAAAGGGAATTGTACGACAATTGACTATTCCTAGTACTCCACAACAAAATGGGGTAGCTGAGAGAATGAATAGAATCTTATTGGAAATGGTTAGGTCTCTGATGGCGCAAGCAAATTTACCTATCTCATATTTGGGAGATGTGTTATTGACTGCTGCCTATGTACTTAACCGAGTGCCCTCAAAATCGGTTACTTCCACCCCTTATGAATTATGGACTGGTAGGAAACCAGACTTGAGTATTCTACGTCCATGGGGATGTGTAGCTTATGTTCATGATTCTTCCCATAAATATGGCGAATTAGGTCTTAGAGAGAAGAAATGTATCTTTATAAAATATTTTGAACACTCCAAATGGTACGTGTTCATAAGTGAACAAACTGATAGAAGTGTGACCGAAATGGAGTCACGAGATGTCACGTCCTTGGAGAACGATTTTCCTAGTAGAGGTGAGATTAATAAGGACTTCCAATTATATGCGATGGAAGATCCTAATAACACACCCATTAATGTTGTAGAGGGAAATAAAGATTTACCTCAATATACAAGAGCTAGTGGGAGTATTGCATCACCTGACGAATTGAATTCAAGAGAAATTCAATTGCGAAAAAGTAATCGTAAAAGTATTCCCTGTTGTCGTTTTGAGATTGAAGGGGAAGCATTTATGATTGCTCAGAAAGACGATGTTGAGCCTAAGACTGTTCAAAAGGCTATTTCATCCTTTGATAAGGCAGAATGGAGAAAAACTTTGGAAGATGAAATGGAGTCAATGAAGACAAATCATGTTTGGAACTTGGTTGATCTACCACACAATCGCAAGGCTATTGGAAACAAATGAGTCTTTAAGATTAAGCGAAAGGAAGATGGGTCCATTGAAAAGTAAAATGCTTGTCTTGTAGCGAAATGTTATACTTAATGAGAGGGTATAGATTATAAGGAAACTTTTTCATCATTTGTAAGGTTTGCCTCAATACGCCCTATCCTAGCCATCGTTGCACATTTGCACCTTGAATTATATCAAATGGATGTAAAAACGGCATTTCTCAATAGAGAACTAGATGAGAAAATCTATATAAAGCAGCTAATAGGTTTCATCGCTAAAGGTCAAGAGCATAAAGTTTGCAAGCTTCATTGGTCAATATATGGCCTTAAGCAATCATCTAGATAGTGGTATCTTCGTTTTCATTGAGTCATAATAACTTTTGGTTTCACGATGATTGAAGAAGATCACTGTGTATATGTCAAGCGGTCTGAAGATAAATTTGTGATTTTATCACTTTATTTAGACACTATTCTATTGGCCGGAAATGACAAGGTTTTGGTTATCACCATTAAAGAATGGTTGTCCTCTAACTTTGAAATAAAGGACATGGGAGAAGCTGCTTATATATTAGGAATTAAGATCAAAAGAGATCAATCAAGGAAACTCCTTGCTTTATCACAAGAGTTTTATGTAATGAAGATTCTTGAGCATTTCAATATGCAGCATTGTAATCCCATTGATACTCCTGTCATGCAAGGTGAAGGCCTAAGACTCCAGAAGAAATTAAAGTGATGGAAACTGTTCCTTACGCTAGTGCGGTCAGAAGTTTGATGTATATTATGATGTGTACTAAATCCGACATATGTTATGCCATGGGATTAATGAGCCAATATCAATCAAATCTCGGTCAAGCACACTGGAAAGCAGTGAAGAAGATCTTGAGATACTTGAAAGGCACTATGAACTATCAACTTTGTTACCAATGAAGTATTTACGCCTATTAGGCATTTTAGATGCTAATTAGGGTGGAGACCCAGATGAGCGTAAATCGACTTCTCGATATGCGTTCCTGCTCAATGGAGGTGCAATTTCTTGGAATAGCAAGAAACGGACATGCACGGCCTTGTCTACAATGGAGGCGGAATCTATTGCATGTTCTGCCGCAGTGCAAGAAGTAGTATGGCTAAAACGTTTCTTGGAAAATTTAGCCACTATCACCGAGGTTCCTAGACCGGTGATAGTTTATTGCGATAGTCAAGCAGCCATTGCCTATGTGAAGGATCCCAAGTATCATAGAAGGACGAAGCACATTGACATAAAAAACAACTTCATAAGAGATATAATAGCATAGAAAGAAGTGATCTTACAATATATTTCAACCAATAGAATGGTTGCTGATCCATTTACGAAGGCTATTCCTAGAGACATATTCTTGACCCACAAGATGTCACTAGGATTGCGTAGAATGTGATGTGTTATTGCAGAGGATCATTGGTTTATGTATATGTGGACATATGTATTGTATTTGTTTGTTTATTGATGACTTGATGTTTTATCAATAAGTACAAATCCATTATGAGACTAGTAAAATCACACATATATTATTGGAAAGTATCTCAGTAGGCAATGATTGGCTCACTCACACGAGCAATCGCCTCAAGTGCTATAGTTAGCATGTTGAGATGAGACGTTATGTACAAATAAACATTGAAGAGCAAGTTTGGTACGTAAAATAATATGTCACCTTGATTGGAGTCAAGATGAGGTCTATGATTTGTTTATAATAAGACCAAACATGATAGTCCCATAATCATGTATGCCTATAAGATGCCGAATGCGAGTACTTAATTGGGCGCTATAGAAAGCGAGTTGATATGGAACTCAAGCTAAACATGAGTATGTGAGAGGCATGTGACTATGTTTAGGCTAAGATCCGTATAGTGGATATATTTAATACATGACATACGTTCTTATAGAAAGAGAAATCCGCTATAGCATGTAATTAATACTACATGTCTATTGTACGACCAACAAGGGAAGGTGAGTAAATTGTGAGCCATTGAGGTAATTTATAATTTACCTCATTTTCTGCCCTCTGTTACTTCTGACTATGTTCTTGAGGTGAAAGATCAATGTTGTTACTTTAGCATGTTACCGGCGGTCGTGAATAGATATGGCCTTATGGGATGTGTCTAGGAAAGCAGTTGTTCTGAAATAGAGAGAGACATTAGTGCGAAAGAAGACTATTGTTGTTTTACATCTATCACATGCATTTACCGGTCGACAAATTATATCGCCTTATGTGGTTGCGGATATAATTGTAAATACATGGTGTTGTGAGAATAGTCAAGTATAGCCTTTAAGGGATACGTATACTTGGACTGATGTAACAAAATGTGTCTAGGGCACTGTGAGACATCGATTGTTTATTTCTTTTCGGGGTTGTAGCCATTATGTCATCCCTAACAGGTGCATAATTTGAGCTCCTAAGTACAAGTGTACTCACTGGTCGCACGGCTTACTTGCCAGTATGAATTGTTTTGTAAAGTTGATGAATGTTGAACGCCTTTTATTCTTGAAAGAGAGCTATCAAGCCCATCATGTCCGGATGGGAGATGTAATATTTTATTAATTAATACGTCCATGATGGGATGCGATTGGCACGCATCATTTCTGAATGTAAAAGACCCCTGAAGACAACTGTTGGACTGGTTGGACGAACATACATTCAGAAAGTTTTCTTCCTTTCTCTCCCCTTTCCATCAAGGCGTTCCATTTCTTCTGTATGAAAATAGTTTGCATTTATGCCGTGAAAATCGGGTGCTTTCCTCGTGATTGCATTCAAACCAACGTGAGGTAGTGTTGTTCGTGATTCATTCGCAATTTCAACGTTCGTTCCCGGGTTAATTTTTTTTTGTTCACAGGAATTAGGTAAGTCATCTTCCACCGACTTGAATTCCAACATGGGTATATGGCGACTTCATTTTAGCTAAAAGGTTCTTTCTCTTTTAAGAGATGGCTAATGCAATGCATGTGATCAGACAACAACCTATGAAAAGAGACATAAGAGGAAATTAAACAGTGAGTACCTAGTGAATTTAAGACAACACACATGTAGTCTTTAGTCCACGTGGGCAGCCAAATAGTGTGATCGTACTGCCGAGGTGGGTTATACTGACTTTGCTTAGGTTGACTAGGAGCATCAGCATTGCTTATGGAAGAGGGAGTCAAATTCTCTTCGTAAAGTTTCCATTAATCCCTTACTCAATTGTTCCATATTTGAAGAAGCAATAATGGTGTCCATTTCCAGATCCATCATCGGATGAATCGGAGGTGGAACAAGAACATACTACTGATGAGAAGATAAGTCTTCCTCTAATAAGAATCAGTGATGATCCAATATTGAGCTAGAACATTTAGATGAAGATGCCTCATTTGGGAAAGGAAATGTCTTCATGGAAAATAATGTCTCTGCTTATAACAAATTACTTGTGCATGGTTAAAAAATATGATTGCCTTTATGAAGATTTGGATATCCCATTCAGATACATCATCAGGCATGGAGACCCATTTTGTCTCAAGGGCCCAAGATAGTAGCATAGCATAAGTTGCTAGAGACTTTCAAATGATAAATCTCTAGTTTCTTCCCAAACAACAATTCAAAGGGGATTCACTTTACAAAAAAAAAAAAAAAAAACAATTCAAAGGGGTTCTTCCATCAAGAATTTGGATCGGCATATGATTGATTAGGTAAGCTGCCGTGACCACACAATCACCCCAAAATTTTTTTGGAAGAAAAGCTTGGAACTTAAGGGCATGCACAACTTCTACATGAACTTTCATGTAGAATTCCATGAGAAGAAAAAGTATGGCACACTCATTGTTAAAGAATTCCTTCCCATTATCAGTTCGAATACGGTGAATAGACTTCCCAAATTTGTTATGTGATGAGGAAAGAAAAATTTTAAATGAGAATGTACTTGACTCTCGAAATGTATAAGGAAGAACCATGTGGCACCAGAGTAATGATCCACAATAGTAAGAAAAAAATGAGAACCATCATGATGTGGCTTTTGGTAGGGCGCCCAAGCATCAACATGGATTAGTGAGAGAATATCGGTGGCACGAGATTTGCTAGTAGGAAAAGGTTCATGAGATTACTTTGCTAATGGCAAACTTGACATTCAAGATGTGGGAGAAAAGCATTAAACCCAATCACAAATGATAAAGAAATTTTTTATCATTGGTAGTAGTATTACACAATGATTGATTATTCAATGAGAAATATGATATATCAAAATTTTTGGGAAGGTTAGTCCAAAAATATAATCCTTGTGAGATACTACCTAAGCCTATCAATTTGTCAATCAAAAGGACTTAAAAGAAACAATTTTCAAAATTGAAGAAAACTTGACAAGAATTATCCTCACAAAGTTTGGAAACATAAATGAGATTGAAGTGTAAATCAGGAACATAAAAGACATTTTGGAGAGTAACGAGAGGACTAAGAATAATAGTGCCGACTTTTTTGACATATGTGAAGTTTCTATTTGGAAGACCTATTGAAATAAGGGACTTGAGGTTCTCATGGGAGTGCGAGAAAAAACTCTTATCGTAAATAATGTGGTCACTAGTTTCTAAATCAATTATCCATGAATTGTTTGAAATGGAATTCAGACAATAAGAAGTACTTGAGAAACTTGTCCATTTATTAGAAATCTTCAATTTCTTTAAAGCCTTCATCAATTGTTGGTATTGATCATTAGTAATTGACTAATTGAACTTGTTAGCATGTGGCCTAGTGACTTGGTAAATTGAGAATTCTTTTTCCTCCAAGTTTTTCATGCAATTTCCAACAAGTGTTTATTTTATGATGTGGATGCTTGTGGTAATCACATAATAGCCTTTTTCCTTTTGTGTTTTGTCCACTTCCTCTTTGCAGTGACATGACCAAAGAGGAGGCGTGAGATGGCTTCAAAATAGGAGCCATGTGGCTTCTTGAGGATCGTCCGATCGAGACACGGAGAAGACATGTCCCAAGCCATCTTATCTCGTAAAAAATTTAGGGCTGCATGTTCCATATTTTTCCAGGCCTCGTGAGTCCCCTCTCTTCCCCCACTTGTGTCTTGCCCACGAACCCTCTCTGCTAAGCATTCATTTGTGCTACGGGCAGAATGCCCTCTCCAGTCTTGTCGTACTCCAACAAAGCAAGGCATTGGCTCTCTTCCTAAACAGCAAGCCAATAGATCCGACCAAGTGATGGCATCTAATCCATGGCTAGGATCTAGGAATAAAATGACGAGTGGGTATCGTTCAAAATCAAGAGAAATTGTGTTAACTTTTCTCTCTCTTTCATCTCCTAGTATTGTTGTAGAGTGGACTCTGGTCCCTCAATCTACTCTCTGCCACCTCTAGTTCATTCCAGAGAGCGAAGAGCTTGTTTAAGCAGGCTGCTATGGTCATGTTTCCTTGCTTTAGTTTTGAGAGAGCATGAGTAAGTGAAAAAATCTTCTCTCGATCGAGCTTCCCATACATCTTTTTAATGTTTTCCCAACTTTTCAAATTCTCTACTAGTGGAAGTCCAACCATGACATCTAGATCGATGCAATTTCCGATCTAGGTTCGGACTAATTGGTTTAACTCTTGATGATGTTGTGAGTAGTATTATGGATGAAGAGATGTGAAGGAAAGTCTCAGGTGGAGATAATTTTTCTACATCTACATCGTCAACGGCACTTGCAATGAAGAACCATGGAAGAAGTAAAAGTAGAGGAAAATTCAGCAAGCGTGGCAGATCACAATAAAGGGGCAAGAGACAGGTTATAAAAGATGAGTGTTGATTTTGTCATCAAACCGGATACCGGAGGTTTCAGTGTGATGCCTACAAAAAGAAGCAACAAAATGAAAATCAAGGAGCTGGTTAGCAATGAATCTTTGCTAGATAACTTGTGTTTGTCTATAGGGTTTGACTTGACGACAAATAAATGGTTTATTGATTATGGTACTTCTTTTCATTGCACCTCACAAAGAAGACATATTTGATGATTAATGTAGTGGAGATTTCAGACAAGCGTTATGGGAAACAGCCACATGTGTCCCATTGTTGGAAAAGGAACTGTGACTTTGAATATCTCAGGTGGAGGACGTTTAGTTTTGCGTGAAACTAGACATATTTCGAAATTAAAGAAAAATCTGATTTCAACCAGTAAACTTGACCAAGAAGGTTTGGTAACAACCTTTGGATGCAGAGAGTGGAAGATAACCTTAGGAGCAAGAGTAGTAGCAAAGGGAAAATGTACGGGTACACTTTACCTTCTCTAAGGAGACAATATCAGTGATATGATTGCAACTACAATGGCTACAGGTAAGTTGTCTACTCTTTGGCATTATCGTTTGGGACATCTTGGTGAAAAAAGGTGTAAAGCAGTTACACTCGAAGAAATTACTTCTAAGTTTGCAAAAAGTCGAGTTAGATTTTTGTGAGAGTTGCATTTATGGAAAACAAAAGGTTGTTAGTTGTCAATTGAATGGGCGACAAAATAAAGGCCAAAAGCTAGAGTTAGTTCATACTGATGTATGGGGACTTGTTTAGGAACTCTCTTATGGCGGTAAGATATATTTTGTCACATTCATTGATGATGTGATAATGAAGACTTGAGTCTATGCTCTTAGAGAAAAATTAGAATTATTTGGGATGTTCAGAATGTGGAAAACCATAGTAGAAAAAGAGACAAGTTATCGGATGAAAGCTCTGAAGTCTGATAATGGTGGTGAATACACGAGTAAGGAATTTGCAGAATATTTGAGTCGAGAAGGCATACACGGGTTAAAGACTGTTCCTAGAACTCCTCAAGAGAACGGTGTAACTGAAAGGATGAACATGACTATTCTAGAACAAGCGAGATGCATGAGACTACACGCGGGTCTCCAACTACACTTATGGGCTACCACAATTGATGCAGCTATTTATCTTATCAACAAAAGTCCATCTAGTGCATTAGATGGAGAAATACCACAAGAATGGTGGTCAGGTAAAAAGATTAATTATTCACATCTAAAGATGTTTGGTTGTATTGCATATGCTTTGATTGATAGGGATGATGGGAAAAAGCTTGATGCTAAGTCCTAGAAGTGTGTCTTTATCGGATACGGTGGCAACGAGTATGGCTATAGGCTTTAGGATTATGAGAATAATAAAGTCATTCGCTGTCGGAATGTGGTATTCCATGAAGAAAATATGTACAAGGATCGTCAGACAGAGTATGAGAAGGTAGTAGAACCAGGATATATTGAATTAGACACAATGCCCGTGAAGATGTTTCTAGTAGATCAAAGTGCACTTAAAATAGAGGTTCAAGATGAGCCTATTATCAGTGAGAAGGTAGTTCAAGATGAACGCAATGATTCGGAGCAAACTAACGACCTTGAAGTACCTAGCTTGAGAAGGTCTATACGTGTGAGAAAGCCAAAGGTAATTTTTGATCAATCAATTAATATTGTTCTAAGCCATATCTTATATATAGATTCAGGGGAACTAGAGACTTATGATGAGGCAAAGATAGACACATCTCACTTGCAGTGGGAGAGTGCTATGAAAGACAAGATGAGCTCGTTACTTCAGAACAAAATTTGGGAGTCGACCAAGTTACCCATAGGTAAAAAAGCTTTGTTAAACAAATGGATGTACAGGATTAAGAATGAAGCAAATGGTAGTATTAGATACAAGGCGAGACTTGTAGTCAAGGGCTTTTCTTAAAAAGAAAAGATCGACTACTCTGAGATATTTTCACATGTAGTGTAGATGACATTAATTAGAGTTCTGCTCAGTATAGTTGCAGTGGAGGATCTTCATCTTGAGCAGTTAGATGTAAAAACAACTTTTTTACATGGTGACTTAGATGAAGAACTATACATGGAACAACCTAAGGGTTTTGAAGTCAAAAGGTAAAGAGCGCATGGTATGTCGCTTGAAGAAAAGCTTATATGGCTTGAAACAAGTTTCTCGGCAATTTTACTTAAAATTTGATGGTTTCATGAAAGAAAAATGATTTGCATATTATGAGTCTGATCATGGTGTTTATTTTCCCAAGTATAGTGATGGTGACATTGTGTATCTCTCTTTTTATGTGGATGACATGTTGGTGGCTAGTTCAAATATGAAGAGAATTGTAGAAGTGAATAAAATGTTATTATCACAGTTTGCTATGAAAGACTTGGGAGAGGTTAAGAATATTTTAGGCTTGAAAATCATTAGGAATAGAAAAAGTAAGAAATTATAGCTGTCGTAGAAAGACTATGTGAACAATGTGTTAAAGAGATTTAACATGGACAAGGCAAAATTGGTTGCAACTCCTCTAGCGAGTCACTTCAAACTTTTCAAAAATATGTGTCCGAGCACTCAGGTTTTGAGAAATGAGATGGCAGTAGTTCCATATGCATCAGTAGTAGTCAGTTTGATGTATGCAATGGTGAGCACGAGACCAGACATTACACAAGCAGTAGAGTTATGAGTCGATATATGTAGAGCCCAAGAAGAGAGCATTGGAATGCAGTGAAATGGATATTGAGATATCTAGCAAGTGCTTCCAATTACTCACTTTGTTATGGTGGTACATCACTAGAGTTGCAGGGTTATGTAGATGCAGATCATTCGAGTGATTGAGATAGTGGTAAGAGTACAATTGGATATGTCTTTACAGTTGCAGGTACAAAGGTGAGTTAGATATCTGAACTACAAAAAGTAGTGGCTTTATCGATGACAGAGACAAAATATGTGGCAATCACAGAAGCCTCCAAGGAAATCATATAGTTACAAGATTTCATGGAGGAGCTACATTGAAAACAACGAGTTAGTACACTATGGAGTGATAATCAAAGTGTAGTGCACTCAGCAAAGAGTGCAACTTATCGCTCAAGGACTAGACATATCAAGAAGCCTTATCACTTTATCAGGTCAGCATTGAAAAATGATAAGTTAAAGTTACAGAACATGTTGACCAAGATAGTAGACAGAAAGAAGCATATTTTCTGTACTACTACCATTGGTATTACTCCACGTTGATTAATGAGGAGTATCGCAGAGGCACAAGTTATTAAACTACTAGTTTTTGAAGAAGATGGATGCAAAGTTTCTTGATGCTTGGGTATATTTGTCTTTAGGTGGGAGATTGTTATAAATGAAGCCAAATAATTTTAGGGGCTTGTTTGTATTTTCTATCAAATTTCCTTTTAGGTTAAAAGTGATACCTTTATATTAGCGATGGTAAGAAACTAGCTGTCAAGACATTGAAAAAGAAAATAGAGAGGCAAGAAAAAGAGAGAAGAAAAACGTGAGTTTTTTCTTTATGAGGATTCTCAATCTCTTTGTACCCTGATTTTGAGAGAAGATCATCATTGTATTCCAATATTTTTCTATGTCTAATGGATTCGCAGAGTGCCTCTGTGCGAGGACATAGCCTAGGTTTGGGTGAACTGTGTTAACAAATTTTCTAGTGTGTTCTTCTAATTCTATTTTTTTATTATTATATTTTGACTGTTGAATTATTTGCGGCGTTATTTTTCTGGAATCAACGTGCGATTTCATAACATTGGTGTTGTCGCTCTGGAACACGACTAGAGGCTCAAAACTTAATTTTAACAGTTGACAATGGCACCTTTGAGCCAAGAGCAACATCCCTTCTATTATGGGTACAACAATGGTGGTTCCATGCCCTTCTCCTTCGGAAGCACCGGATGAAACCGACCTGTTAAGGGGCTTCTTTTTTTTCTTTTTTTTTTTTTTTTTTTTTTTTTTTTTTTGCAGTACTAACATTTACGATTGTATCAAAGCATTTTCAAACTCTCAATTCCAACAAATATAGCTTACGATCTTCGGCTTCTTCAGGTTGAACAGGAACACTGTTAGAAGTCAGTGTTAAGAATGTGATTATTTCTCTGACGAGCCCCGTTCCTGAACTGGCCATTGAACATCGTTGGAAGTCAGGGTTAAGGGTGTGATTACTCCTCTAACCAGCCCGTTTCTTGCACAGGCCCCTACAAAATCTCTCGTTGCCAAATTGCTTTTAGTATCACTCATTCATCAATGGTCCAAAATTTCTTCCACTTAAAAATGTCTCCCCTCGATTTAGTTTTCTCATGTTTTTCTATATTTTTCAAAATTAATTTATTTTATGTACTTACAAATTCAAGGCTGTTAAGTCGTGATATGACACCAAAGTTACTAATTTGAAATTGACATGGCTCGAACCCTTAATAATCTTATTTTAATAAGACAGATTCACATGAAAACATTTTGATAGAGATAATAAATTGTACAAGTAATAAGTGCCAATAGAATGACAAAAATTGAAGAGACAATAATTTAAAGAAAGAGATGCCAATCAAAAGTAAATCATGAGAATAATAAAAGAGATACGTATGTTTCAATATTAATTTAAAAGATAATTGATATCATTCTTATTCCATCTAAATTGTGAAGTATGAGTTCACAACATTATCTTTCTCTATCCTTCACATAAGAGGTTTCCTCCCTTTTAATGTCGGTGGTTCCATGGATAACAAACATCATACTCTCCTGAGTAACTAAGCCTACAGGGACCATTGGCTGAGATCATCCAAATGCACTTGGTACATTCATTCAAGTCCCTATCTTGATCATATATATCAAACCACTCAAATCGGTTTGACCATGCGAAGCCACAAAAGAACAATGTCCCCCCAAAAAAATTTGGTAAGAACGCAAATGCCCAACTGTGCATTATATGATGGACTCTGAAATCGTCATCCTTGGATTTGCAATGAACTAATAGAGTAGTACTATCTAGGAAATTGTTATTGATCTCAACATATGTCTTTCCTATTTTAAGACCTTCTACACGACTAGTTACAAATAAATAACAAATAAATATGAGATTAGCTGATATCTTCATCATTGTAGCATACGTTGCTCTATATCTAACGACATTAAGCTATTTAAGGATCACAAATGGTAGCATAATGGTCACCATTACTATTGGAAGTAACGGCGGCATGTGGGCAAAGAGTTGTAATGAAGAGAGTAGCGCAACTATCCCCTAGGCTGCATTTGGTAGTTAGGACAAAATTGGGAATAGAATATGATTGTGCCTGCGTTTAGCTGTAGAATTTAACTACTTTAAATTCTTCCTAACAAAATGTTTTTTTTCTTTGGCGGTTTCATTATGCACAGAAAGATTGTGTTTATTGTCTCGGTCTTTATTGGACAACTGCTAGTTTCATGAACATGCGTCGGAAGCACTCGCGTGACAATGCTACGTAGAGACGCAAATCAATCACAAAATGAGTCTTTTCAAATTTTAAATGCAGATCATGTAGATAAGTCGAATATGTGATTGGTTTGTTTTACCTTGGCATCAATTGTGTAACAAATGTATATGATATAATTTGAACGTTCTATTCCAAAACTATGCAATTAATACATGTAATTTAGAAACGTTCATCTGCCTTCAAAAATAGATTTGTGCAATAGTGTTTTTACATTTGATGTAAAAAGAATTTGTACCTAAAATTCTTTTGATTAGAATTTCTTCATTCCGTTTGACCTGGATAGGTATAACTTACATTTATGAGATGGTTTTCTTTTTCCTTAAACGTACATGACCGATAAAGCAGTCATTCGATTGCCACGTTTCTAAATTAGATATAGAAATTGCATTGTTTAGGAATAGACCGTTTAAATTTTGACATAAATCTATAGATACATTTGTTATAGAATTAACGTTGTGGGGAAACAAACCAATCATATATCCACATTACCTGTGGGAGATGCGTTACAACAAATTTTGCATTTAAAATTGAAATTCTCAATTTATAATTGACTTGTTTTTTTACGTGTCATTGTCACGTGAGTGCTTTCAATACATAAAATCTGTTTGCGAAACTATCACATATTGTCCAACAAAAACTAAGACTTTAGACCCAATAAATGTACAAAATAAAAACCACCAAACAATACAAACATTTTGGGGAAAAAACCACCAAAAACCCCAAACTTTGCCCAAAACAATAAATATACCCAATTTTTTTTTTTTGACATGAAAATCCTCTAAGTTTGCTAACCGCGATACATTTACCCCAAACTATTTTTTCTAACATAAAAAATCCTGAACTTTCATTCGTGTGACACATTTACCTTCAATTATAGGGCATTTTGGTCTTTTTACTTTTTAATCTTTTTTTCTTTTTTCTTCTTCTTTTTTCTTCCCTCCGTCGGCCATGGCGAAGCTGACAAAGGGAAGCCGGCATTCGGCGGGGGCTGTCCTTGCCGGCGTCGAGTGAGGGTCGCCCTCGCTTAGGCTGGCTAGGGTCGCCCCTGTCGGCGTCGAGCGAGGGCGGCCCTTGGCTGGGTCAGGTGAGGGCCTCCCTCACTAGATCTAGAGAGGGCACCCCTCACCCGGCCGGCGGGCACCCTCACCCGATGTAGGCGAGGGCGGCCCTTGTCGACCTCGGGCGAAGACCTCCCTCGCAAGGCCCTTGCTAGCATCGGGCAAGGGGTGCCCTCGCTCGAACCAGGCAAGGGCAGTCCTCATTGGTGTCAAGCGAGGGCCTTGTGAGGGAGGCCCTCACCGGCGAAGGCGAGGGGTGCCCTCCCGGATTTGGCGAGGAGGCCCTTGCCCGTCGCAGGAGGGCGGCCCTCGTCAACGTCGGGCGAGGGCCTCCCTCGCCAGCCTACATCAGGCGAGGGCCTCCCTCACTAGCCTACATCAGGCGAGGGCTGCCCTCGTAAGCGTTGGGCAAGGGTGCCCTCGCCCGACGCCGGCAAGGGTGGCCCTAGCCAACACTGGCGAGGGCAATCGTCACCCGACGCCAGCAAGGGCAGCCCTCACCGGACGCTGGCTTCCCTCCGTCGGCTTTGCCATGGCCAGCGGAGGTAAGAGAGAAGAAGAAAAAAAGAAAAAAAAAAGAAATAGGAATAACATAAAGAATAAGACGAAAATGCCCTTAATGGGGTAAATGTGTCACTGTTTGCAAAGTTTTGGTAAATTTGTCACTTTGGGGAAAGTTTGGAGTTTTTAGTGGTCTTTTCCCAGCATTTTGACATGAAGAATTGAAATTAGTTCAATTCCACAATATGTAATTGGCTAGTTGCCTTTTTCTTTCAACTAAAATTTGTGACGCGCATGCCACCGTCACTTCCAATAAAGGAGAATGAAGGATATTGGATCTCCTGGCTTGCCACAATGATAATTTACGTTTTATTTTCTTCTTTTTTAGTTTGGCCTAAGAATTGCCACATAAGATCAGCTATAATTCAAGTACAAAATCTTATGTATAGATCAGTTAAAGGAGAGCAGATGAAAGCAACTTTTGCCATCGCTTGTTTAAACGCCAAAAGGGAAACATTACGCAATCTCATTTTGATTTTGAGAAGGAAGAAAATTGACCAATGATCCTTAATGATTAACCTCTTTGGTAGTTTCGAATAGCTCTAGAATTTTCTTAAGTTATATGCCATATCTTTTGCATTTAAATGGAGCTACGTATCATGAATCAGAATATTAAATATATTAACCATGAATGAAAAATCGAATCAAATTGTAAGATTCGGTAAAATACCTAAAATTAGTCTTTGTGTTATGGATATTATAAAAAAAAAAAATTAGATACAGAATTTGAGTTAGAATTATGATTTTGTACATCGCAACAGAATCCCTTGATCTTAAATGTAATTGATCAGTAGACACTAACAAATGATTTTTAGTGAATATATGAACTTTCAACATAAGAACAAGTTTAGGGAAAATTGTCCAAAAAGTCTAAAACTTATTACACATTTGCCAATTCAAATCTAAATTTTTCAATTTTGCTAATGGAATTATAAACTTTTTAACATTTTGCCAATTTTATCTATCTAGCCAATTTTGACTAGAAATTGTTGACATGGATGGTTGGCGTTGACATGGTAATATTTTGATAATATTTTAAATTTCTTATGATTTTTTTTTTTTGTTTTATACTTTTCTTTGCTTAAAAAAAAAAAAAAAAAGTGAGGGCTAGTTAGGGTTGCCGGCCAACCCTCATCAGCTCTAGTCGAGGGCGTCGCGGCCCTTGCCAACTCTGGGTGAGGATGGTAATACCCTCTCTAGCAAAAGGGAGGGTACACGAGCCCTCGCTCAGAATCGATGACTAGTGACTCCCTCACCAGATCTAGCTAGGTGAGGGCCGCCCTCACTTGAGGTCTGCAAAGGATGCCAAGCCCTTGCCTAGCCAAATCTAGTGAGGGTGTCACACTCCCTTACTCAAAGCTAGTGCAGGCCGTGACACCCTCACCCAAGGCCAGCAAAGGTCGGCGAAGGTTGACCCTCGCTTGTCAATGAGTTCCCCACCAACCCCTTCTCTGTAAGGCATTTTCAATCCTTCTACCAAAGTGCCAATTTTAGTTTTAGTTCTAAGCGCATCTAGCAGTTACTTTTGCATTGGATCGAGTTGCATTCGTAAGATAAGCTCATAGAGTTGTATTACCAGTGAGGAAGTATCTAGCTTCATTTCTAGAGTAAGCCCCTCTCGATGAACATTTTGTTACATCCTATGAGTAAGTTTTTTCACTTTTCATGTGAGCAAGCAAAGGAATTAGCCTCTTGAAGGCAAGCAAAAAGTCAAATGAGCAAGCCTCTTTTGCTGGCCACCCTTGCTGGCCTTCTCCTAAAACCCTTAAAAAAATATTAGTAAAAAAAAGCATAAAAATCATCAAAAGATTTAAAACATCATTAAATATTATTTGAAAAGTGCCACGCCAATGCCAGCTATCCACATTAGAAATTCCGGCCAAAATTAACCGGATTGACTCAATCGACAAAAGCTGAAAATGTTTAGAACTCACTTAGTAAAATTGAAAGATTCAGGATTGAATTGACAAAAGTACAATAGATTTATGACTTTTTAGACAATTTTCCCAACAAGTTTAAGGTCATGAATGAAAGTATGTGTTGCAACATTGCCATCCACTCAACTAGCCATAGCTACACCTTTCACGAATTTGTACTTGTCCAATTCAGATATTGACTTTCAAATCACTAATTGTCACTTGTTTTCAACTTTCCTTTTAAGTTATCTACTCCGTAGAATGTTTAAATGTTTCGTCTTAGTCCCTAGCTAAGTAAGACTCCTCCATACAAGACAGTTTTCCATTTACTTTTTGTTCTAGAATAATTAGTCAACCAGCCAGTAAGGCATGTTTCCTTGGGAATGACATCATACTCTTTTGCTTGCCATTATTTCTAAGCTTCTTTTTACCCCCTATCAACATTGTTATCAGTATATTGGCATCTTATGATTCGATTGGATTTAAAAATAAATAATACGTATCTATTAGACGAATCTATAGAATATTGTATCGTAAGCGTATCTATTGATTTACCATTGAAAATGCATCGAATTATCAATATAAAAATTGTTATATTTTGCCTATGAATCGGAGGAGCTTATGTCCTATTCCATGGTGTATTGTTAGTTTAATATTCTTATTGCTTCTCAGCAATATACATGACTGTCGTGACCTCTCTTTTTCCGTTTGGGGGAAAAGGAAGAGGTTTAGGGGTATTCATCTAAAGAGGCAGGCCAATGGCCCTAGATTAGGCGTAGACTCTCCCAAGTCCATACCTCGCGCGACATTGAATTTTGTATTTTAGTTCTTAACAACCCATGTATTTCTAAGAGTCACCACTAGCCTATTAGAGTTGACTAGAGACCAATCAAGATGCGAGAGTATTCTCTCAATTCCTACACAACCAGAGATTTTTAGGAATAGGGACTTGTTTATGCAAATGTTTCTATTAGTACCCTTGCGATACCACTAACTTGGAAGGTTATTTATCTAAATGGCCACACAATCTTAATTAATTATAATCCTTAAGAAATCACTAAGTGTCCATTCAAATTTTTTTTGTAGGTTTGTTTTCCTTTGTAATATATGAGTTTTGAGGGAAAAAGAAAAAAAAAAGAAAAGAAGAGGGTTTGAAAAGTCAACAAAAGAAGCTGAAGGAGGACAGTGGAAGCTTCGGCTGTTTTTAAAGAGAAGAGAGAGGGAGGGCTTGGGCAAAAACGAAATAAGGGGAAGGAAGAAAAAAGGGTGGAAATAAAAGAAGAGAAAGGAGAAAGAAGAAAGAAGGGAAAATTTTGGCGCGCTCACGACCCGGATGCCTCACCAAGCCAACTTAACTCTGTTTTGCAACACCAATAAGTGATCGAAGCCTTGAACCGTCTATTCAAACGAATTGTCGCAATTAGGGCTCGAAATTCGGATTTCTTGGAGATTTTTGCTGCAAAGTCCGATTTTTTAGTCGTTGAGCTGCGTATTTTTATAGAAATGATAGTTTAGGGTATTGTGAAACTATAACATTTTACGGATTGTGATTTAAGCTTACGGTTTGCTCGGAACAAGATTTTCAATTTTGGCACACATTCTAGAACGGTACCGAATAGTAGTTTTGGCTTTGAAGTTTAGCCATTGAGGTTTTGGGGTGGCTAAGTTTGGGTTATTGTAGTGCATCAAAAGAATTTTCTAAGGACTATAAGATGGCTCGAAATGGAATTTTGTAGAGAAAGTTCTGCTGCAACAAAGTTTAGCACACGGGCTATACCTAGTGAACAACAATAGGTTTTTGCTAAATGCAAGCTTTCATTGGCGCGTAGGTGTTGTTTTTTCGACAAATAGGCCTAGTATAGGTGAGTCATTATACGAATATCATTTTTACTCGGCCTTTTGATTTTTTTTTTTCCATTAATTGTTAGGGATCTTAGTGTGTTGGTTTGAGTAAGCATCGTAGTTTGTTTTTGGCTTTTCCCAGGTGAGTGACACTATTTTTTCTTTGTATTTTAAACTAATGTTTTGAAAAACATAGTGGATTATTGAGTTGATAAATATCATATTTTGTTGCATAAAATAGGATTGAGCTTTCACTGCCATTTTATTATTGAAAGAGATAATTATCCTTTGAATTGGCTTGAATGATAGTCTGAAAAAGGGTTTGTGAAATTCTTTATGAAAGAATCTTGAAACGTTTTGAAGAATGCTTTGATATTTAAATATCAAATGCTTGAGTTGTGATATGACTTTCATTTTGATGTTGGATTACCGGATATTGTAATTGATGGTTGATGCTTAATGTCTCTGCGAACCCTGAGAGGTGTGTAGGTATGTGCATACTAGTTTAGGATTTCCTTGTGAGCCGAGCCATCAGCTAATAATAGGTGGAGACCTTACCATGGGGGGAATCTTGGTCGTTTTGTCACGAGCATTACATGTTACCATGGCTAGACATTTGAGCATGAGTTGGTCAATAGAGTAGACCATTGACATGTGATTTGAGTTTGGTCGATGGAATGGACCATTCATATGTGGTTTAATGAGATTAATCAATGAAATAGATCATTGATACAGGTTTTTATGAGATTGACCAATGGACTGGACCATTGGTGTCTTTAGTATTTATATTATGAATATACATTATTTTAAAGTAAGTTATGGTTGTGTTTTAAATGTACATAGTCATTTCTCGATCCGCTTGGAAGAAATGTGTTACTCACTGAACTGTGGTAACTCACTCCTTTCATTTACTTGTTTTCAAGTTCTTCAGCAAATCGCAAGTAGGCCTGAGCATTCGTTATTGGGGAGAACTTTTTGTGGTGGGGACTTTTTGGTATGAGTTGTATATAGTTGATAAGTTTGTGAGTTAGCTTTTGGTGGAGGTGCATATATTAATTTGGTGGTTTGAGGCTGCGTCCTTTAAGTGGAAGGATGGCCGTGTCATCATCCACTCTTATTGGTTTTCGGGTGTGACATCCTTAATGTCTAGACTAATCCTAACTAATTTAGAAGAGAAATTTATACTCAAATTAATTAAAAACGGTACAATAAGTAAATATCCAAGAAATTGAAATGACTTGAAAATAAATGTGGAAAAGGAAAATCCGATATAAGTCGGGCAAATAATATTACATGGCATTGTTATCCCACCCCAGGACAAAACCCTCCGAGCGAACCGAGAATTTAAATATGCATGAAATTGTTTTAAATAATTTTAATCTATGCAAAATGGATTATTTAGAAAAAGAATTATAAAATACCAAAATAACATTAAATTAGGAAAAATGACCTTATAAAATTATGAAAATCTCATAAATGTCATTTTTGCCTTAATTTGATACCATCCATTATTTTTATATTTTTTTATGAAATTTTTGTATTTTTGGATTTTTGGATTTTTATTTGAAAATAATTCTCTAAATCGATCTATGCTTGATTTTAAGAGCCCGGTACATGAATATCACAAGAACTAAGCTCAAATAGACCGCTTCAAGATCGAAGCTTAGTTTGGGCATTTCGTGGAACACTTGGTGTGCATTAAACCAGCCTAAGTAGGTTCCTTGAGCCATGTTTGTGGCCTTCAATCTCGATCCATAAACAATCTCATGTGGAACTAAAGTATCAAGGTCATGCTATCACATGCAAAGAGCAATATTAAATAGAAATCACAACCTAAAACGCATAAAAACCAAGCTAAAATCATCCTCAAATACGCGGGTTTGAGTTGATTTTGCAAATCTAGGTTTAAACTCAAGTCAAGCAAATAAGTTGCATGCCCATATTCAAGCCCCACCACTCATCACATGCAAGATCTACAGAAAATATCACTTGATCAAAATGAAAGTAAGTAACATGGACTTTTAAATGCAACAAACATCATAGAGATTGATCAATCGAACACATCAAAATGATCTCTTCAAGAAGCATACACGCATGGTCCACATTGACCAGCCATGAATCGATGTGGATGGATTTGGTTTTGGCTCAAGTTGTAGATGATCTCATGATTTATCCAAAGATTTAAAGATCAAACTAAGCTAACCTCAGCATCATTTGTACTCCCTTATAACATTCATCAAGCTCGTGAAGACAGAAAATACATACAAAGGGGAGTAGCAAGTCAAACATATAAAGCTCTTGAAGAGGCTTCAAACACTTGGAAAATTTTCAGTCTAAGTAATCAATTTTCCAGACTGGTTTTCCTATTGCTTTTTCACATTTAAAACATATTCAAACTTGAGCAAAAATACATCTAGGATTCTTACTTTGCTTCCTAGTTTCTTTTGCAATGACTTTGGTTGAGGAAATCAAGAGATTATCCTTCGGGGGCACGTGGAAGTTGGCTCATTCAAATAGGAAAATGAGATTTGCTGAGGAAAAAACTGACAATGAAGATTTTGTTTAGTCTCCAAAATTAAATTTGGAGACCTCTTTTGTTGACCAAATTAACACCCAACCAAACTATATGTATTATAGTTTGGTCTACAAGTCATAATGTTCCTCATTTGTCTCTTAATTTTCTTAAAAACACCCACGTTCCCTCACTTGTGATCAACTGTACAAAACACTTGGAAATTTTTTTATTTTCTTGCCCTGCTAGGAGGGTACTATTTCTGGGAGCTTTAGGAGGCCTTCCCGATCTCCATTTGAACATGCAACCTATGATTATAAAGATATTTGGGTGAAGTTTCACTCTCTAGTTGAAGGTTTTGACTAATGTGTGCTACAAGTTTGTGAAAATTTCAGTTTTCTCTGTAATGGTCGGCTTAGAATTTTTGGATTTGGCTTTTCTTGAATTAATTATGGGGGCATCTTTGGCAAACGAGTGTGAGCTCTCTATTCTCCTCCTTGTCTCCTACCTTTCATGCCATAAAAGAGCTTCCTTTAATGATCTTATCCCCTGAATTAAGGATCTTGTGGTTAGTCTTTTGTCCACCTACCAAGCTTGCCAATAGAGCTACTTCAACAACTTTCTGACTTGGCCAAATTTTCAATTTTTGCAACCATTGAGTGTGTAGATTTTACTATGATTTTCATGTGTTTCCAACTGCTTATCCTTGGCCAATTTTTTTCCACTTGCACTACCAATAACGATCTTCCATCACGTGTAGAGATCAAGCTAATCAGGCCATTGAGTGGGATGTGGTGGGACCCCCAAGTTACTTACTCAACAGCTCCGAATTGAGATCAAATCATGCATTGAGTTTTGGTAGCTAGTTTGTATGCTCTAATCCATCAATTTGGTTGTGATTTTTGATTGATTAGCAAGCTCATGTATAGTAATTTAAGATCTTGGTTTGGTTTCGCAATTGTCCCCACCCAATTTTTCTAAGTCCCTCAAAGTTGGCCATTTTTTGCTCGAGAATGTTCAATTCAATGCAATTTTGTTATTTTGGCTAGATTTTATTAATTTGGTCTAACCCAGGTTCAATTTCAACTTAATTGGGGGCCAAGATGATGATTTAAGGGCTTGGATGAATTTTTACAAAATTTGTGAATTGGTCCCACAACTTTTTCAAAATTACATTTTGGCCCCAACTTGTTGTTTCAATTGCAATATGATCTCTTATACTTGGCTAGTCATATTTAGATCATTGACCCCAACTTACTTTATTTTTTCCTTCTTTTTTTTTTCATTTTTTTCATTTTTTCTTTGTTTATTTTTTTTTTCTTTTTCATTTTTTTTTTTTAGGGAAGACATCTTCCATTTAAAAATTATACTAAATGCCTAAATAATCTATATGCAAGAATTTGACATGAAATATTTTTGTTGAAAAACAAGTTCCTATTTTTGGGAAATGTTTTTGAGTAAAAATTTAGGTGTCAACAGCTACCCATATTTGGAAGGAAACTTAAAGAGATTTCTTTCAAAGATATGATGACGCCTAATTTTTTTTTTTTTTTACAAGAGCAAAATGAAAATGCAAGTGAGCTTGATGTAAAGAGTGTGGCTTAGGGATGAACCTATGAATACTTTGAAAAGTGTAGTTTGAGGATATATCCATGAACCTTGAGGCTTAAGGTAGTTTCACTAACTGTATGGTTTAAAATAGACCTACTAACCATATGATTGAAGGTAGTCTCACTAACCGTGTGGTTTAAGGTAGTCCCACTAATCTTGTGGTTTAAAATAGACTCAGTAATATTGTGGTGTAAGGCAGTCCCATTAATCGTGTGGTTTAAGGTAATCCCATTAATCAACTGGTTTAAAGTAAACCCACTGACCTTATGGTTTAAGGTAGTCACACTAACCGTGTGACATCCTGAAATCTCGGTTTTGTTTTCAATTAAATGAATCGGGCATTTCATCGATGTGCCTATAGTGCTATTCTTTGAGCCGATCACTCATGAGATAACTAGACTATCCAGGGAGTCAGTAAGGGATTTTAACGCAATAGACTTGAGAATTCGACCAGGAATCAATTAATTGACCGTGCTCATCTGCAGAGATCATTACGACATAGTTAAAAATCGATCAGGGATCAGAGATAGGTTGGTTCAACTGAGATAGGTGATCAAAGTGTGGGCGATTCCACCAGATTGCAAAATTCCCGTCGATCGGCATTAAACTGATTTTTTTTGTCTTTTTGGTACCCTATATCCGTAATCGAAACCTGGAGATTTCACGATCACCGAGAGTCACCAATGTGTTGAAAATGTACATTGTGACTCGAAAAAAATTGATCATGGGTCAATTGCACAAAAAATTTCTAAAAACTACACCGTAGGCTAGGTCACGCTAAAATCACGCCAGATTGAAATTAACAATGAATATGAATCCAATTTCAGAAATTGAATGTTTTCCATGTCACGAATCATTTTAGGAACATCAACTCATCATCCGAAGATTTTTCTGCAAACCGAGATTTTGCGCAGAAATTCAATATAAGGTCGTTTTGGTTTGGAAAATTCAAGGGACAATTGTTTATCTCATTTTTGCAATGCAAGTTGGTTCATTGGCATGAAAAATGTTAATTTGATCGAGGACACGCTAGTGGAATTTATAGGGCTGAAATTGGCTTCAATTGGAGAGAGATGAGTCCAAATTGAGGGGAAAATGCTTCAAATTCGTAGCCCCCTTGGTCCTTAACCCTTGGAGCACCTCAATGGCTTCCTAGGGTAGCTTTGTGGTTGCAAATGGCTGAGGAAGCCAACCCATGTTGGTGGGACCTCTTCAAGGGAGACAAAGGCATAGAAATGAAGAGGTGTGGCCCCTTCCAAGCTTGGCTGTCCCCTTTCTTCTTCCTCTGCATTTGCTTTCTTCGTTGTTAGTCATTTTGGAGCTCAAGAAGTACAGAGAAACCACTGGCCCACCCCCCTACTGTTGCAACTGCCCGTCGAGCCTGTAGCCATTGCCATTGGCCGTCATGCACTTGCCGCGTGCCGCTGAGTCCCACGCGCCATTCTGCCCATCCCGCAAGCTCCCTTGGTCGACGTTAGAGCCCCCTGGCTACCGTCAAGCTCGTTGGAGCAGCCACCGTCGCCCTTGCTCGTCGCTGCAACCCGTCCACCAACCGCCTTGACCGTTCTAGCTCAACCCATTGTCCAAGCAGCACCTTTGGCCCAAGATCTGAAATCGAAACCCAGCAACCCACTGTGGGCTTTGGGGCTTGCTTCCAAGATTTTCTAGGCCTTGGTGTGTGTCGCCATTTCAGAGTTTGTCGCTCGTCTCTGCCTTGCCATCCTCGTGGACTCATCGGATTTCAAAACCGGTGAGTTTACTCACTAAACTTTGCTTTGGGAGTTAATTATGTTGAATGGTTGATTAGTTTAGGTTAAGTATGGTTTAGGTGGTTAGTTAAAATGAATTAGTGATTTAATTACTCGTTTACGCATGTTAGGTGGTTAGATCGGCCTATTTAGCAACTAGATAGGCTGTATTATTTATCTAGTTAGGTTCAGGATTTTTTCGAGACCGTTTCGATATTCAATTAGTCTTTTCCGGCCTAAGTTTGCATTTATGGCTTTTAATTGTATTTATTTAAATATTTTTGGTAATTATTTAATTAATTATTATTTTACGAAAATTATACCGGGATTGCCAATGATTGGAATTTCATGCTGGTAGCAATTGAGTGAGGTTTGTAATTTTGGGTATTTATCCCAAAATTGAGTAATTTCAGTATTTAATTTGAAATTATTGGGTATCGGCTTACAACGCCAAAAATATGTTTGTAGACTACATGAAATGGTGAGATTTTTGAAAGGGAAAGTATTGTATTTTAGCTAAGGCCGACAGTGTACCCACACCAGATTATTTTGATCGAGTATGATAAAAATTATGGAATTGTCAATGGATGAGAACAATATATTATATTAGCCTACATGCCTTGATATGTCAGCTTTAGTGAGTAGTATACTCTAGTAGCTTTGGTGAGCATAATAAGTATCGCACAGTTTTGGTGAGCATTATAAGTATCACACAACTTTGGTGAGCATGATAAGTATCGTACAGCTTCGGTGAGCAATATAGATATATAGCAGCTTCAGCGAGCAATTATTATATATCTATATTATCAATTTCGGTGAGCTATACCATTTATTTTCAGCTTGGGTGAGCAGTGTTCGATTTGATCGAATTGTATGGATGGTATTGATGGTATGGAGTCGAGTGAATTGACTGATCAATGATTTGACTGAAATTGAAGTGATTGATTGAATATATGAATCACATTGACTCATAGGAAGGAACTGAGGTGAAGGTAAGTCTTCTGTCTAATGTGTGCATAGATAGCCTTTGGGCGTATTTCCTTCCTAGTTAGAGTTTAGGGGGTGGATTTACTGAGATGTTATCTCACCCCGTTGTGGACTAACATTTTTAGGTCCTTAGATGGAGGCTCCTCTTGAGCATTTTGGATAGCTGAAGAAGGTCACCAAACAGGTCTCTTATATTCTGCTTCATGGGGACCCAAGGGGATGGGTCTACGAACGCATGAGATCCATTGTTTGGGTTGATGTGGGTCTATCTCATATGGTCCCCCATCAATATAGGTTGTGGTATCGTCGTGAGAGAAATGGACCCTTACCAGAATCTGAGGTCCCTATGTCGGTGCTGGAGGTTTTTTTTTAAAGAGTACAGCTAACCCTCCTGGTGGAGTAGTGATAGACCCGAAGTCCTTGGAGCCAGAGTCCCTAGAGTCTTATGTTAAGGGTTTGAATGCTTAGAGGATCTGTAGCCCTCTACCTTTTTGCAGACTAGTATATATTGACTAGTATTATATATGACTTAGTTTGATGTGTATAAAGGTGTGATGTTGTTTTCGAAAATTATGGCCCTACTTTTCTATCCCATCTTTGTGTTGTCTGGGAATTTAATTATTCGCTTCCGCATGCACATTAAAATGAAAGGGTTGGCGATGCGTTCTGGGACGTCACAATTTAATTGACCACTGAGGGATGGGCATGCGTCGGAGGATTGGGGCGTGACATCCCCTTTTAGTGGTATAAGAGCAGGTTAATGATTGGAGTGATAAGATGCGATAATTTTATGGAATAGTTAGTAGGAATGACCTTTATTTCATATCGGTACATGTATGTGTTAGTTTTTTGGTAGTTGTTTGGTAAATTGTTTATGGCGATCACTCAGCTTCTAATTCTGTGTGGAATTGGAAGGTAGGTTTTTGTAGAAAACTTGCGTCATGAGTAGCAGAGGACTACTAGAAAGCGTACTATCAGGCCTGTGACTCAGAGTAGGACGCCGACGAGAGTCAGTATCCAAGGAGGCCATGGTAAAGTGCGAGCTTAGGTTAGCGTTAGTGGAGTAGCACCGCTGCCTGTTGGTGTTGGGGTAGCAGCTCCTAGTGATCCCAGAATTGAAGGGATCATGTAGGCGCTTGAAGGGATGGGAGCACTGATAGGGAAGCAGGCCCAGAATCAAGCTGGCACTATTGCTGCCACCGCTCAAGCTGTCGCTACCGCCGTAGTTGCTGCCGCTATTGAGGCTACCGCCATTGCCACACCTGCTGAGGTTCCACCTAGGAACATAGTCGTGGAGAGGTTAAGACCGATCAACAAGTTGGTAGAACAATTCCCAAAGCAAAACCCGTCAAGGTTCACCGGTGTTGGAGATCCAGAGACTGCATCGTTGTGGATTCAAGATCTGGAGAAAGCCTTCACACTGCTGATGTGCACTGAGGCTGAGAAGGTTGTCTTGGTAGTATACCAACTACAGGGTAACGCAAATACCTAGTTGAGGGCCACCAAAGGCACAATATTTTCGAAAGGCATGGTCCCAGTGTGGAATGCTTTCCTCAAAGCTTTCAACAATGAGTACTTTTCGGGTAACGCCCGAGAACAAAAGATGGAGGAATTTTAGCACCTCTACCAAGGAGTGATGACCATGGACCAATACGAAGCGAAGTTCACGAGGCTTTCGCAATACGCTCCAAGGCTGATAAAGGATCTAGAAGATAAAGCTCAAAGGTTTAGGAATGGCCTTTGATTGGAGTTAAAGAACCCACTGGTGTCACTTGACTTGAAACACTATAATAAAGTATATAGTCCGGCCCAGCTGATAGAGAGAAGCATGAGTGAGCAAGCTACTTCGTCGGGATCAAGGTTCAGCTCACA
The DNA here is from genome assembly GCF_016545825.1 of Eucalyptus grandis. Lineage (NCBI taxonomy): Eukaryota > Viridiplantae > Streptophyta > Magnoliopsida > Myrtales > Myrtaceae > Eucalyptus > Eucalyptus grandis. The sequence goes on from NW_024096438.1 coordinate 74,447, forward strand.
TCAAGATGGGAATCGATATGGGAAGAAGCCCATGACCGGAAGGAGGTTCCAGGTTTCACCTAATAAGAAGGGTGAAATTGGAAGTAAGAGCCAAATCAAAATGGCATATGTTGCTGTGGAAGGTGACATGGTTCGGCATCGTGCCCTCGGAGGACAGGCGCTTGTTTTGAATGTGGCCAACAGGGTCACTTGGCTAGAGATTGTCACAGAAGGCAGAGGGGACAACAGCAGTTACCGCTACTGCCACCGATGGGTCAAATAAGGGGTGTAGCATCGCAAATTGCATCGCAAGGTGGACGGAACAGTCCCGCAGCTCAAGGGATAGTGTATGCCATCACAAGAGGTCAGGTAGAGGACTCACCTGATGTGATCACTAGTACGGTTCGCTCAACGACCATGCTACTTATGCTTTATTCGACCCTGGTGCGACTTATTCTTTTATTGCTGAGCTATATGTTAAAATAATAGGATTAAGTCCTGAATTGCTGGAGTCAGTGGTTAGCACATCTACACCATTAAAGGATAAGGTGCTAGTTGTATTAGATTGTTCTGGTTGCAAGTTAATGATTGGTGAGCAAGAGGGGAGGATAGACTTGTTAGTCCTAGCCATGCATGATTTTGTTATGATAATTGGTATAGACTGGCTCACCAAGTAATGAGTTAAAATAGACTGTTATTGTAAAGCGATTCAGTTTAACCCATTAGAGGGTAAAAATTTCAATTTTGTTAGAAGTTGAGGAGGACCCTCGATTACCTTAATCTTGTCGCTTGAGGCAACCCGTTTGTTAGACAAGGGTTGTCAAGGTTACCTGGCAACTGTCGTGGATACAACAATTGATGAGCTGAAGATCGAAGATATTTCAGTAGTTTAAGAATTTCCAGACATATTCCCGAAGGAATTGCCAGGTCTACTGCCAGAGAAAGAAATAAAGTTTGTGATCGAGTTAGCTCCCGGGACAGAGCCAATCTCTAAGGCTCCTTACTAGATGTTGTTATCTGAGTTGAAAGAACTGAAGGTGCAGATGCAGAAATTGTTGGATAAGAGATTCATACATCCCAGTGCATCACCTCGGGGAGTACCAGTTCTGTTCGTGAAGAAGAAAGATGGTTCGTTGCACCTGTGCATTGACTATCGTCAACTCAATCAGGTAACGATCAAGAATAAGTATCCACTCTCGAGGATCGACGACTTGTTTGATTAGTTGCAATGAGCGTTGATATTTTCAAGATGGACTTGAGGACTTGGTATCATTAGTTGAGAATCATAAAAGGAGGATATACCGAAGTCAGCATTTTGTACTCAATACGGCTATTATGAGTTCACTGTAATGCCGTTTGGTCTGACGAATGCTCTAGCTGTTTTTATGGATTTGATGAATTGAGTGTTTAATGAGTATTTGGATCAGTTTGTGATCATGTTCATCGATGATATTATGATGTATTTGAGAAGTGCTGAGGAGCACGAGAGTCATTTGAGAATGGTACTCCAGACCCTGAGAATTCATGGATTGTATGTTAAGTTTAGCAAGTGCGAGTTTTGGTTCACTCGTGTTGCATTCCTAGGTCACGTGATTTTAGGCGAAGGAATCTCCGTGGACTCGTCCAAGATTAAAACAGTGATTAGTTGGCCAAGACCGACTACAGTGACAAAGATCAAAATTTTTATGGGGTTGGCAGGCTACTACAGAAGGTTCGTGTAAGGATTTTCAGCTTTGGCGTCGCTATTGACTTGACTCTTGAAGAAGGATGAGAAGTTTGTGTGGATAGATAAGTGCAAGCGTAGTTTCAAAGAGCTTAAGCAAAAGCTCACTACCATACTGTGTTGACCATTCCATCTGGTCCTGGAGGATATGAAATCTATAGTGATGCGTCGTTCAGAGGATGCATGCTGATTCAACATGGTAGGGTTGTTACATACGCCTCCCGTTGTTGGAGAAAACTCCTTTAATGTTTTGAAGTTGACAAAACTTATCTAAAATCTATTCTGAAGAATTCCAGACTTTAGTGTCAAAGTCTGAAGACTACCAGACTTTAGGTTCAAAGTCAGCCCACTCTGACATATTCCAGATTGAATACTATTGAAGAATGAAGTCTTTTCCAGACATAAGATTATTGTTATTTCTTCAAGGGTTCGACTCGTATGACTTAAGGATGGCTTTCTGGTTGAATATAGCACCTACATGATTGGCTATCTTTATTGGAATCAATTTCGATATTCAAATCTTTTGGAAGGTGAGTAAACTTGGAAAATATTTACTTATAGAAACCAAGATCTTGATTGTATAGGTGAATAGGATTGACGGGCTTTGATCTTAATCATCAAACAATTCGAGATCTCCTTGATTGATTATGTCCAACAGGTTAATTGGAAGAATTCCTTTGGAAAGTGCCAACGGTTGAAAATGCATGAAGAAGTATTTAAGGAGGACTCTCTAGTTGTTCGAGAGAGTGTGTGTGAAAGAAAAATTTCAAAGTCTGAAATTCCATTTCCTTGTTACTCCAAATACTGAGCTCGGAGTTGTATACAAAAGAGAGAAACTCATAGTGAGACTTTGTGAGAGAACAGTAGAGATTCTTCATTGTGAAGTCAATATCACAAGGCTGTAATTTCTCTTTTGATTTTTATTGAAATCTAGCCAGTAGGCTATCAGTGTGAAGAGTGGACGTAGGCTTGATCTAAGCCGAACCACTATAAACTTTGTATTATTATTTTCTTCCCTAAACTCCTTTCTTTTGTTCATCATATGAATTCGTTCAAAGTCTGTCATTTTCTAAAAGCAAATTACTTCTACTAAACTTTGCGAAAATTTTACTTCACACATATTCACCCCTCTCTAGGTGTTGTTACTAGCCCTCTCAATTGGTATCAAAGCTTGTGTGCTTATTTCATTGAAGTGATTATACTTCTAAGCTAAAGATCTATGACTAGTATTTTGGCTCCAAGTTTGGTTAAAGGCCTAAGTAATACCAGACCTCCTTACTTTGATGGGAAGGAGTATAATGCGTGGAAAAACAAGATGAATGCGTTTCTAAGATCAAAAAATCCCCTAGAGTGGGATGTGGTAGAAGAAGGGATCAATCCCAAAACTACATCAACTTCAGAAAGAGGAAATGAAGTTGTAGATGTCGGCGAAATAACACAAGCTTAATTAACCAAGAGACAAGCTCTTGATGCTAAAGCTATCTACTCTTTATACTGTGCTTTATCTCCTACTGAATATAACCGAATTTCTTACTATGAAATAGCAAAAGAAGTTTGGGATAGGTTGCACATTACCTACGAAGGAAGTGATCAAGTAAAAGAAACGAAAATCAATATTCTACTCGAATAGTACGAAGCCTTCAAGATGAAGCCTAGAGAATCCATCACTGATATGTTTAGTTGTTTTGCTGAAATTGTGAATGGATTGGCATATCAAGGACAACTAATCTTAGAACCAATGAAGGTTAATAAACTGCTGGTAGACTCTCCAAAGACCGGAATCACGTGAAAACGTCAATTAGAGAAACCTAGAGGATCATGCCTCTTTCAGTAGATGAACTAGTAGGCACACTTCAATCATATGAAGTGGAGCAAATTAATGAGGAAGAAGATCCTAAAAGTAAGAAGTCAATTGTTTTAAAATCTAATGACACTTCTAATGATACAGATTCAGAAGATGACTTAGACAATGAGGAGCTAGCACTTACGATTAAGAAGTGCAGAAAGTTGAATAGGAAGGGAAGAAGATTTAACTAGAAGAAGTAGAGCACTCAAAATTTCCAGAAGAGATCAATAGAGGATAATGAAATCAACAAAGATGTAATATGCTTCGAATGTAAGAAAAATGGGGATATCAGACCTAACTTTCTCTATTGAATAAAAAGAATGGAAGAACTGAGAGATACAGGCTCTCAAAGCATAAACTTGAAGTGATATCGAGTGCGGAGAAAGTGAAGAGGAATATGCCAATATATGTCTGATGGCCTATTCCGATTCAGACTCAAAATCAAAAACAAACTTTGATTCAGATTCAAATCAAGAAGTTAAGGTTAGCAATTTAAAAATTCTTGTTAAAGTCTCAAAGTATATAGATGAACTTTGTCTCATTCTCAAAACATCTCTTAAAAGAATTTCCGAACTAAAGGGAGAATTCTAAGGCGAGGCTACAAGAAACTTCTAGGAGAGAAAAGTTTGAAAGTCTAGATAAAGTTTTGTTGACTTGAAAGTAATTTATGATTCTCTTTCGAAGGAAAATGCCTTTTTGAAAGAAGATATTTCAAATATTACAAAAAGATTTTCAAAAGGATCTGAGAAGTTGGAGAAAATTCTTTTAGTACAAAGACCTTATTTTAACAAATCTGGTTTGGGTATGACTTCAGAAACTATTCCTTTATTTGATTTTCCCAAAGTTAAAGAAAGAATCAAACAAAAACCTATAAGTGCATTTTACAAAAGTCACTTTCAAAAGATTTTTGTAAAACATGTTGGTTGAAGTGCTCTCAAATGTTCTAAGTGTAACAACTCAGAACATTTTGAGAAAGAATGTCCCAAGGTTTGGAGACCTATTAAGAGGAATTGGGCTAAGACTATTTTCAATATTAACTCTCCTAGACCCAAGAGAATATGGGTATTAAAGAAAACTTGAGTTCCTTTCTTTATCACAACTCACTATCAAGAGGAAGATCAAATGGTATTTGGATAGTGGCTGTTCGAGACACATGATAGGAGATTCAAGTTGCTTTATAAAACTTGTTCAAGTGAATGGTGGAAAAGTTTCGTTTGGTGGAAACAACAAAGGAATAATTGTTGGATGTGGAACCATAAATATTAGAAGCCTGACTATCAACAATGTCTCCTTGGTGGAAGGTCTAAATTATAATCTACTTAGCATAAGTCAACTTTGGGATACTTGATTCAAAATAAATTTTCCAGAAAGCATCTGTTCGGGAATAAGCAAAGATTTCTCTCAATCTTTCACTGGACGAAGGCATGGGAATATTTACATTATAGATATAAAACCAGAAAGTTCTCAGTGTCTTATATCTATTCAAGATGAAGCAAATCTTTGGCATCGAAAGCTTGGTCATGTTAACATGAAGAAGATTGCCAAGATTTCTTGCAAGAAGTTTGTTCATGGTCTTCCTAACCTAACTTATTAAAAGTTTGAATTATGCACTCCATGTGTTTTGGGAAAACAAGTTAGAAGTTCCTTTAAATCTGTAAATCAAGTTTCTACTAATCGAGCTTTGCAGCTTCTGCATATGGACTTCTTTGAACCAACCAGAACTCAAAGTATTGGTGAAAAGAAGTACTACCTAGTAATCGTGAATGATTACTCTCGTTTTACTTAGGTTTACTTTCTAGCAAATAAGTTCGAAGCTTTCTCTCACTTCTCAAAGTTTGCCAAGAAGGTTCAGAATGAAAAATGATATGCTATTTCGAGTATATGAATAGACCATGGAGGTGAATTTGAAAATCAAAACTTTGCAAACTTACGTGATGAATCTGGTTTTCAACATGTTTTCTCTTTTCCATACACTTCAGAACAAAATGGGATTGTAGAAAGAAAATACATATCCTTACAAGAGATGGCAAGAACCCTTTTAATTGAGAGCAATATATCCTCTCGAATTTGGGCAGAAGCAGTTTCTATAGCTTGTTACATGATCAATAGAGTATTCTTGAGGCCTATCTTAGAGAAAACTCCATATGAAGTGTATAAAGGAAAGAAGCCAAATGTTTCTTACTTCCATGTTTTTGGATGTAAATGTTTTGTTTTAAAAAATGCAAATGATCGAACTGGGAAGTTTGAAGAAAAATCAGATGAAGGAATCTTCCTTGGCTATTATACTTCAAGCAAAGTTTACAAGGTCTTCAATAAGAAGACTCAATCTGTGGAAGAATTTATGAACGTCAAGTTTCGGGATTGCGTGCAAACTCACCCGGATCATACTCAACTTGAAGAGTTTGAACATGTTGTAGACTTTACAAAGTCTACTTCCCCCAAAGAGGTTCAGACTTCTGGAGATCAGCAACAAGCAAATCTAGGAGATTCAACTAAAATAGAGGATCAGCAAACTCTCAGACCAACCAGCAACCGGAAGTATAAGTCAAGTCATCCCAAAGAACTCATCATTAGCAACATTGATGAAGGAATTCGCACTAGATCCAAAAGGCGAGAAAAGTCGAGTACTTTAGCACTTGTTTCTGAGATAGAACCCAAAAGTATAGAGGAAACCCTATCTAACGAAAGCTGGATCGAAGTTATGCAAGAAGAGCTCAAACAGTTCTGCATCAACGGTATTTGGGAGCTAATTCCTAAACCTAAAGGTAAGTCTGTTATCGAGACAAAATGGGTTTTTAAGAACAAGATGGATGAGAAATGAAAAGTGGTCAAGAACAAAGCAAGGCTCATGGCCAAAAGAAATACGCAAGAATAATGGATAGACTATGACGAAACCTATGCACCAGTAGCGATGTTAAAAGCAATTAGATTATTACTTTCTTTTGTTTGCTCTAAAAATTTTCAGGTTATTCCAGATGGACGTCAAAAGTGCATTCCTAAATGGATTCATCCAAGAAGAAGTCTATGTTGAACAACCACCAAGATTTGAAGATCTAAGAAAGCCATACTTAGTCTACAGACTAAAAAAGGCCTTGTATGGACTAAAGCAAGTACCTCAAGCTTGGTATTCCCAACCCAAAATGGTTTTGTCAAGGGAAAGATAGATACTACTTTGTTCATGAAAAAGAGGGTAAAAACTTTCGATTGGTTCAAATTTATGTTGATGATATTATTTTTAGATCCCTTAATGAAAATCTATGCAAGAAATTTTCTAGATGTATGCAGGATGAATTCAAGATGAGTATGATGAATGAGTTAACTTTCTTTCTGGGATTGCAAGTTAGACAATCGAAGAAATCTATCTTTATTTACTAAGAGAAGTATGCAAAAGATCTTATCAAGAAATTTGGATTGGAGAATTGCAAGAAGATAGAGACACCAATGTCAAGTTCTTAGAAGCTGAACAAAGGTGAAAGAGGAAAGAAAGTAGACCAAAAGCTTTATAGAAGCATAATCAGTTCTCTTCTTTACCTTACTGCATCTAGACTTGACATTTTGTTTAGTGATTGCATTTATGCTAGATTCCAATCTAATCCCAAAGAATCTCATTTAAGTGCTGCAAAATGCATCATCAAATATATTGTGACTACTCCAAAGTTAGGTCTGTGGTATCCCAAAGAATGAGACTTTACTTTTCTTGGATATTTAGACAGAGATTTAGCAGGTTGTAAAGTCGATAGAAAGAGTAGTTTTGGTACTTGTCAACTGCTGGGCAGCATGCTGGTGTCTTGGTTCTCAAGGAAGCAGAGTACTGTGGCTCTATCAATAGCAGAAGTACAGTATGTGGCTCTTGGGAGTTGTTGTTCTCAAATTTTATGGATAAGACAATAGCTAAGAGACTTTGGAATTGAAGAATCTTGTATTAAGATCAAAAGCGACAACACCAGTGCTATTAATCTCACAAAGAATCAAATTCTTCATTCAAGGGTAAAGCATATAGAAATTCGACATCATTTCATAAGAGATCATGTCCAAAATGAGGAGATTATGATTCAGTTCATTGACTCGAAAAATCAGTTTGCAAACATATTTACAAAGCCTCTGGAAAAAAATCTATTTGAGTCTGTTCGCACCGGACTGAATATTTTATCTCCTACTGCTTAAAGTTTGAAGTTGGTCAGACTCAGACTTTCCATACTCTACTTCAATAAAAGAAAGTCTCAAATCTAGGTATTTTATTTTTGGAATGAAAATGTATGTTTGATCGAATCGCTGTTTGCCTATTTTATTTTTGGAAGTTATCTTTTTCGAATTTTTGAATTTTTGGCAGTTTTTATTTTTAGTTATTTCGAAAGAGGCAATTTTCTTTGTGACAGTTCGTTTTTCTTTTTTATATGTAACCGTTCATTTTCTTTATATACACTTCGTATTCCTTTTGAGGACTTTTTACCAAACCTTAGCATACTGACTTTCTACTCTCTCGTTTCTACTCTCTAGTTTTTACTCTCAAGCTTGTTTTGGAAGTCTTGATCTTTTTAACTCGAACTTGTTCGTGAAATCCTCCACGACTATGAAGATGTCTTTTCAAAGAAAGTCGTCTTAGATCGCAAGTAGGGGACCACGAAATATGCCTGAGGGTCCTACACATTTTGATCTTACCGAGGAAAAAGAGATTTTACCACATTCTCCATAGTGTGCTACACCAAATCTTGCGCCAATCAGTGGAAGAGGAAATCGAGGAAGATGTGGAACCTCTCAGACCATGAAACCCCAGGTCATTTATAAACTTTACTCTCATTTGAACCAGGGTGGTACTACTATGATCTTTATCGATGAATTTCTAAAAGAAAGAGGATACAAGAATGAGACTTTGTTCTTGTGAACAATGGAAAAATTAGGATTAGCGCCTGAAGGATCAGCGGATAGAGGGTTTGCTAACTCTCCAGTTGATTCTCGTTTCAGCTTTTTCAATCAGCCAGAGAGCAAAGACAATGATGAGAGAATGTTTTTGAATTTCTAGCCGAGAATCGACATTGCTACTGAAGTGCCTAGTGATGGAACGAGTCTTTTTCGTTCTAAGGATCAAAAAAGAGTTTACAACAGATTGCTGAAAAAAGGGATGATGAACCCTCCATCAGTTGATTTTCATTTTCTAGACTCAATCAAAGTGAATCTAAGGGAAAAATTCTCTCTCCTTCAACTAGAGGAGTTTTGCTCTGAAGCTACTATTAGATATCCTGAGTTAACTACTTATTTCTATTAGAACTTGTCTTTTCTTGACCCGAATAGATTTCAATTCACTGTGCATGATAAAAGCTACGTGGTGGATGTTGATATGTTGACTGATGTTATTGGGGTGGAAAGAGGTGGTTTCCAACCAATAAGTGTCTCGGTTGGTCATGCGATAAGATTTCTTGTTAAGGACAGACTTCCAGAAGGCGGCATCACTTACTCCAGACTGTCTGCCTCAAATATTTTGCTACATAAAGTCATGATCAACTGCATTCGACCAAAGTCGACTTCAAAGATAGATGTTTCTCGATCTGAAGCCAAACTAATGTTTACCATCAATAATGGGATGAAGTTCTCTCTACCTCATACAATCCTGATGCATATGTACAAGAATGTTGTGAAGGATAAGGGACAACTCCCTTACTCAGAGCTGGTCACACAATTGTTTAGACATTTTTAGATTAAGTTTCTAGCCTCTCTTTGTTCTAGAACTATTGATCCTATGATTATAGGATTGAAGATGGTGTCTAAGATGAGGTTGAAAGAACTGAATAGGGCCATCGAGCGCTTGAAGGAAGAATCCCCCAACAAACCCAAATAAGCCTCTGCTACGAAAGGAATGAAAGGCAAAAGCTTATGCGTGAACCTACCAAGAAAAGAAGATCTCTTATTCTACAGGATGAAGATGATGATTAGGATGATCTTACTATCTCTGCCTTTGCATTGAAGAATCTTCAGAGTTTTGTCAATTTTGAGCAACAACATAACAAAGAAGAAAGAGAAAGAGGAGAAACCGAGCAAATAAAAGAAGGAAGAGAAGATAGAGAAGGTACAAAGGAAAGAGAAGAAGTAGCAAGAGAATCTGAAGAAGAAGAGGATCAAGATGACTCCCATGAACCAACTTTTGCAATTTCCCTATCTGAGGATTCAGAGAAGACAAGGAGTGGAACTGTATGAGCTCTAACTGAAAAAGAACATCACTCTGGTGCTGAAATTGAGAAGGAACAAGAAAAAGATTTCCCTTCTCCACCTGTAGCCATAGAAACAGGGGGAGTTCATGAGATTATAAGTAGTTCTTCTTCTCCTATTTTCATAGGTGATGATGTTAGTAGATCTCCTACCAATCCAGAGGATGTCTATGCTTCACATTTTCCTAACGCTGGTCTTGAGGAATCCTCTCCAAGTCATGGTGTTTGACATGCTGATGTTCCCTCAATTCTCAACACTCCTCGAAATCATTTTGTTGAGGCTAGTGCACAAACCGAATCAACTGCTGATTATGCAAGGATGATGGAACTCCTTTTGGAGGTGAAAGTCCAGCAATATGCTATGGAGTATGAGATACAAAAATTTCAGGCAACCCTCAAATTGTCTTATGAACTTCCCACTAGGATAGTATAGTCCTTGGACACACAGGTACATACTCTGAATCAGTAAGTTTCTCAATATGTGGTCAAGAATGATGAAAATGCTCAGATGCTGAAGACTGTTCAAACTGCAGTTCATAATGTTTATCTCTAGTGCCAATAGATTGAGGAGGCAGTTCAATCAATGGGAGATTTCTACCTCATTCGTATTCCAAAACACACCGGATTTCATTTGAATTTTATCTATTTTTGGACTTTCTCCACTTTTTGCTGTTGATAAAAAAAGGGAGAGAACCGTGTAGATTTGACTTTGACTTTGATTTTGACTTATTTGAACTTATTATTTAACTTGTTTGACTTTAACTTTGTTGGTTGTTGAGCTCTTGACTTTTGTTGGACGTTTGAACCTTTATTCTATTATTTTGTTTGAACTTTGCAGGCAACTTACTTTTGTGGTAATGATTATGGATGGATAGTTATTTAAGTCTTGATGTTTGACTTATCTTTTCAAGATTAACATGTTATTTGTGGTTGCAGAATCAATGCTATCTAGATCCTAATCAATTTTTTGTAAGATATCATGTACTCCTTAAAAGTTGTTTTGCAGGACAAAAGTTCTTAAATCTGCTGGAAAGTTTTGTCACAATCAAAAAGGGGGAGATTGTTGAAGAAAACTCTTTTATTGTTTTGAAGTTGACAAAACTTATCCAAAGTCTATTATGAAGAATTCCAGACTTTAGTGTCAAAGTCTTAAGACACCAGACTTTAGGTTCAAAGTCTGCCCACTCTAACATATTCCAAACTAAATACTATTGAAGAATGAAGTATTTTCCAAACGCAAGATTATCTTTATTTCTTCAAGGGTTCAGCTCGTATGACTTAAGGATGGCTATAATTTCTCTTTTGATTTTTAGTGAAATCCAGCTAGCAGGCTATCAGCGTGGAGAGTGGACATAAGCTTGATCTAAGCCGAACCACTATAGACTTTGTGTTCTTATTCTCTTCCCTAAACTCCTTTATTTTATTCATCGTCTAAATTCGTTCAAAGTCTATCATTTTTTAAAAGCAAATTACTTCTACTGAACTTTGCAAAAATTTTACTTCACACTTATTCACCCCCTCTAGGTGTTGTTACTAGCCCTTTCACCCGTCAATTGAGACCTCATGAGTCAAACTACCCGACCATGACTTAGAACTCACATCAATCATTTTCGCTTTAAAGATTTGAAAACATTATTTGTGTGGGGAAAAATTCTAGATCTTCACCAACCATCAAAGGGCTCGAGATTCGGTATTCAAATTTGAGGTAGGCCACCTTTTGAATCTTATGGCCACCCTTAGAATTGAGCCGGATGTGCATATCAGAATCAAGACGCTCCAGTTGATAGACCTAGATATTCAAAAGATTCTACAAGAGGACATCGATAAGAGAAATGTTGATTTTCATATTTCTAAGGATGGAACATTGAGGTTCCGAGGACGATTGTGTGTACCTGATGATGCAGAGCTTAAAGAGGAGATCTTATCAGAAGCACATTGTAACAGTTACAGCATTCATCCTGGCAGTACAAAGATGCATCAGAATATGCGTTAACACTACCGATGGTCTGGTATGAAGGCAAACATCGTGAAGCATGTCGCCAAGTATCTGACGTGTCAGTAAGTGAAGGCCCAGCATTGTAAGCCAGGAGGACTACTGCAACCTCTCGAGATTCCTGAGTGGAAATGGGAGCACATCACGATGGATTTTGCGATAGGCTTACCAAGGAGTTAGAGAAGTAATGATTCCATTTGGATAGTGGTCGACAGACTGACGAAGTCGGCTCACTTGATCGCTGTAAGGAAGGATGTGAATTTGGACAGGGACACGGAGTTGTATGTGCATCAAATTGTTTATTTGCATGGAGTGCCAGTGACGATTACATCTGACAGAGACCCGAGATTTATAGCTGCATTTTGGAAAAGTTTGCAGATTGATTTAGGGACGAAGCTACAATACAGTACGGCATATCATCCTCAAACGAATGGCCAGCCTAAGAGGACGATTTAAACCCTCAAAGACATGTTGTGAGCTTGCGTATTGGATTTCAAAGGAATCTGGGAGGAACAGCTTCATCTTGTCGAGTTTGCCTACAATAACAGCTACCAGCAGAACATTCAAATTGCTCATTTTGAAGGGTTGTATGGCAAAGCATGTAGAATGCTAGTGTGTTGGGATCAAGTCAGGGAAAAAAAGATTACAGGCCCAGAGTTAGTTCAGCAGTCAGTGGAGGCCGTTGCGGTCATCAGAGACGGATTAAAGACCACTGAGAGCCGGTAGAAAAGCTACATAGATAAGCTTTAGAGACCTATGGAATTCCAAGTTGGTGATTGCATTTTTCTAAAGGTGTCACTAATGAGGGGTACTTCGCGCTTTGATAAGAAAAGAAAACTGAGTCTAAGGTACGTAGGTCCTTTTGAGATTCTTGAGAGAATCGAGATCCTAGTGTATCATCTTGCATTGCCGCCAAGGTTGGCGCAAGGGCATGACATCTTTCAAGTGTCAATGTTAAGGAAGTATGAGCCTGATCCGACCCACATGCTTAATTTTGAGGAATTGGATGTCGAAGACAGAGTGTCGCACGTAGAAAGCCCGGTTCAGATTGTTGATCAGAAAGAACAGATCCTGCGTACCAAGACGATCCCGTTTGTTAAAGTATTCTGGCAACACCACGGCACTAAAGGAACGACCTGGGAAAGCGATGAGTCGATGAGACAACTGTACCCCCACCTTTTTGTTTAAAGAATTGTAATTGTTGAAATTTTGAGGACGAAATTTTTATAAGAGGGGAAGAGTTGTGACATCGTGAAATCTCAGTTATGTTTTCACTTAAATGAATCAGTCATTTTATGCCTATAGTGCTATTCTCTGAGGTGATCACTCATAAGATAACTAGACTATCTATGGGAGCCAATAAGGGATTTTAACGCAATAGACTTGAGAATTCGACCAAGAATTAACTACTCAATTGTGCTCATCTGCAGAGATCATTATGGCACAGTTAAAAATCGATCAGGGATCAGAGATAGGTTAGTTTGACTGAGATAGGTGATCAAAGTGTGGGTGATTCCACCAGATTGTAAAATTCTCGTCGATCGACATTAGATCGATTTTTCTGTCATTTTGGTACCCTATGTCTGTAATCGAAACCTCGAGATTTCACGACTACCAAGAGTCGCCAATGTGTTGAAGATATATATTGTGACTCGAAATAGATCGATCATGAGTCAATTGCGCAAAAAATTTCTAAAAGCTACCCAGTAGGCTAGGTCACGCTAAAATTGCACTAGATTGAAATTAACCGCGAATTTGAATCCGATTTCAGAAACTGAAAGTTCTGTCATGTCACGAGTCATTTTAGGAAGGTCGATTCATCCTCTAAATATTTTTCTGCAAACCAAGATTTTAGGCGGAAATTCAATATATTTCGTTTCTGTACGGAAAATTTAGGGAACCATTTTTTTATCGCGTTTTTGGGATGCAAGTTGGTTCTATTGGCATGGAAAAATGTTAATTTCATCAAGGACACATTGGTGGAATTTATAGGGCTGAAATTGGCTTCAATTAGAGAGAGATTGGTCCAAATTAATTAGAAAATGCTTCAAATTCGTAGCCCCCCTTGGTCCTCAACCTTTGGACCACCTTAATGGCTTCCTAGGGAGGCTTTGTGGCTACAAATGGCTGAGGAAGCCAGCCCATGTTGGTGGGACCTCTTCAAGGGAGACAAAGGGATAGAAATAAAGAGGTGTGGCCCCCTCCAAGCTTGGTTGTCCCCTTTCTTCTTCCTCTACATTTTCTTTCTCCATTGTTAGTCATTTTGGAGCTCAAGAAGTGCAAAGAAACTACTGGCCAACCCCCTTGCCATCACAACCGCTCGCTAAGCCCGTACCCGCCGCCGTTGGCCGTCGCATGCCCTCGACCCCCACATGCTGTTTTGCCCATCTCGCGAGCTCAGCCTATCCCCCGAGCTCCCTTGGTAAATGTTGGAGCCCCTTGGCTACCGTCTAGCTCGCTAAAGTAGCCATCGTTGACCTTGCTCACTGCTGCAGCCCGTCCACCAGTCGCCTTGGCCGTTCCAGCTCAGCCCACCGTCCAAGCATCCCCTTCGGCGCAAGATAAGAAGCTGAAACCCGGCAACCCACCATGGGCTTCGAGGCTGTTTCCAAGCTTTTTTGGGCCTTAGTTGGTGCTGTTGCTTCGGAGTTTGTCGCTTGTCTCTGCCTTGCCATCCTTGTGGACTCATCGAATTTCAAAACCAGTGAGTTTACTCACTCAACTCTGCTTAGGGAGTTAATTATGCTTAATGGTTGATTAATTTAGGCTAAGTATGGTTTAGATGGTTAGTTAGAATGGATTAGTGAGTTAATTACTCGTTTACGCATGTTAGGTGGTTAGATCTGCCTATTTTGCAAGTAGATAGGCTGTATTCTTTATCTAGTTTGGTTTGGGATTTTTAAGGACCGTTTCGGTATTTATTTAGGTTTTTCCGGCCTAACTTTGCATTTATGGCATCTAATTGTATTTATTTAATTAATTTTGGTAATTATTTAATTATTTATTATTTTCCAAAAATTATACCAGCATAGCTGATGATCGGAATTTTATGCTAATTGCAATGGTGTGATTGGTTTATTTAATTGAGTACCGATTTATGTAAATTGAGTGAGATTTGTAATTTTGGATATTTATCCCAAAATTGAGTAATTTTAGTATTTCATTGAAAATCACTGAGCATTGCCTTACAACACCAAAAATATGTTTGTAGACTATATTAAATGGTGGGATTTTGAAAGGAAAATTTTGTATTTTGGCTAAGGTCAACTGTGTACCCACACACGATTATTTTTATCGGGTATGATAAAAATGGTGGAATTGTTAGTGGATGAGAACAATATACTATATCAACCTGCGGGTCTTGATATGTCAACTTCGGGGAGCAGTATACTCTAGCAGCTTTGGTGAGCATAATAAGTATCACACAACTTTGGTAAGCATGATAAGTATCGTACAGCTTCGGTAAGTAATATAAATATATAGCAACTTCGGTGAGCAATTATTATATATCTATTTTATCAGCTTCAGTGAGCTATACCATCTATTTTCAGCTTGGCTGAGAAGTGTTCAATTTGATCGAATTGTATGGATGGTATTGATGGTATGGAGTCGAGTGAATCGACTGATCAATGATTTGATTGGAATTGAAGTGATTCATTGAATACATGAATCGTATTGACTTGCATGAAGGAATTAAGGCAAAGGTAAGTCCTCTGTCTTATACGTACATCGATAGCCTTTGGGTGTATTACCTTCCTAGTTAGACTTTAGGGGGTGGACTTGCTGAGACGTTATCTCACTCCTTTGTGGGCTAACATTTTCAGGTTCTTAGATGGAGGCTCCTCCCAAGCATTTTGGACAACCGAAGAAGGTCACTGAACAAGTCTCTTATATTCCACTTTATGGGGACCCAAGGGGATGGGTCTACGAACTCATGAGATCCATTGTCTAGGTTGATGTGGGTCTATCTCGGATGGTATCCCATCAATACAGGTTGCGGTATCGTCGTGAGCGAAATGGACCCAGATAAGGTCCCTTACTGGAATCTAAGGTCCCTATGTCAGTGTTGGAGGTTGCTTTTGGAAAGAGTATAGTTGACCCTCCTCATAGAGCAGTGGTAGACACGAAGTCCCCGGAGCCAAAGTCCTCGGAGTCTTCTTTTGAGGGTTCAAATGCTTAGAGGATCTATAGCCCTTTACCTTTTTGCAAACTTGTATATATTGGCTAGTATTGTATATGACTTAGTTTGATGTGTATAAAGGTGTGATGTGGTTTTCGAAAATTATGGTCCTACTTTTCTATCCCATATTTGTGTTGTCTAGGGATTTAATTATTCTCTTCCGCTTGTGCATTAAAATGAAATGGTTGGCAACGCGTCCTGGGACGTCGCAGTTTAATCGACCACTGAGGGATGGGCACACGCCAGAGGATCGAGGTGTGACAAACAATGTGGTTTAAAATAGTCCCACTAAACATGTGGTTTAAGGCAATCCCACTAATTGTGTGATTTAAGGCAATCCCGCTAGCCATGTGGTTTAAGGCAAACCCGCTAACCTTATGGTTTAAGGCAATCCCGCTAACTGTGTAGTTTAGGGTAGACCCATTGACTTTGTGGTTAAAGGTAGTCCCACTGACCTTGTGATTTAAGGTAGTCCCACTAATCATATGGTTTAAGATAGTCTCACTAACCATGTAGTTTAAGGTAGTCACACTAAACTTGTGGTTTAAGGCAAACTCACTAATCTTGTGATTTAAAGCAGTCACACTAATCGTGTTGTTTAAAGTACACCCATTAAACTTGTGATTTAAGGCAATTCCATTAATCATGTGGTTTAAGGCAGTCTCACTAACCATGTGATTTAAGGCATACTCACTAACCTTGTGGTTTAAGGCAGTCCCACCAACCATGTAATTTAAGGTAGTCCCACTAATCACGTGGTTTAAGGTAGACCTGTTAACCATGTGGCTTAAGGCAAACCACTAACTTTGTAATTTAAGGCAGGCTCACTAACCTTATGGTTTAAGGCAGTTCCACTAACCATATGGTTTAAGGCAGACTCATTAACCCTGTGGTTTAAGGCAGTCCAAATAACGGAATGGTTAAAGGCAGTCCCACTAATCGTGTGGATTGTATGGTTTAAGGATGATCAAGAATCTCTTGAAAATGCATGGTTGAAAGCTAACCCATGAACCCTTTGGAATTGCGTGGTTTAAAGATAACCAAGAACCTTTTGAAAGTGCATGTTTTAAGGCTAACCCATAAATCCTTTAGAATTGCTAGGTTTAATGATGACCAATAACCTCTTGAAAATGCATGGTTTAAGGTTGATTCATGAACTCTTTGAAATGGTGTGGTTTAAGGATGACCAAAAACCTCTAAAAATTGCATGGTTTAAGGTCGACCAATAAACCCTTTGGAAATGCATGGTTTAAGGCTAACCCATGAGGGCTGAAATTGTGTGGTTTAAGGATGACCAAGACCCTCTTGAAAATACATGATTTAAGGTTGACCCATGAACTCTTTGAAATTGCGTGCTTTAAAGATGACCAAGAACCTCTAAAAATTGCATTGTTTAAGGTTGACCCATGAACCCTTTGGAAATACATGGTTTAAGGCTAACTCATGAACCATTTGAAATTGTGTGGTTTAAGGATGACCAAGATCCTCTTGAAAATACATGGTTTAACGCTAACCCATGAACCCTTTGGAATTGTGCAGTTTAAGGATAACCAAGAACCTCTTGAAAGTGCATGGTTTAAGATTGACCCATGAATCCTTTAAAATTGCAAGGTTTAAGGATGACCAAGAACCTCTTGAAAATGCATGATTTAAGGTTGACCCATGAACTCTTTGAAATTGTGTGGTTTCACTGAAGAAACCTGTCATTCAAAAATATTCTAAAATTGATACTACACATCAAATAGAATTCATTATAATAAGTATTCTAATAGCGAAAGCATACTAGATTAGATCAATTTCAACACATGTCATTAGAAACAATATCAAAAGTGTATCGGTAATGAGAAAGCAATGATTGCATAAACAAATCAAATTGATTTCGGCCACTTGACAAACTCGCAAAACTATCAATTTCAACACATGTCATTAGAAACAATTTCAAAAGTGTATCGGTAATGAGAAAGCAATGTGACTTTGAGTTCATAATTGAAAATTTAAACAAAAACTATGTTCTGCAAGGCTAGATCAGAGGTATTTCAAATACTTATTTATCAAGAGTGAGTACCAAACCTGCATCGCCAAGGGCATTCCATTGATTTAGGAGCATCTCCAAAAAAATGAAAATTTCAATTTGAAGTGAGCAAGTAAATGAAGAAATGACACTTACAATGGATGAAGAGACTTTTTTTTTCCAATCACATAGACACGTTGATGTAAACTTGTGAGGTTTGACGCATTAAGGTAGAATTCTAAAGGCTTAAGGTCCCCATTTTGATTAGATCAAAAAAGTTTTCTCCACTTCGCACTTACGTCAGACAGGTCTCTTTATCATTAATCAAAATGAGTGGGACCAAAAGTAGATAACCATGGGTGATTCCCCACACGGGTTCTATCTTTTAGCACCTCCTATGAGCTTCCTGGCATGATCGAGGTTTTAGATCGCGAGTTGTGTGTGTAAATGTGCAGTGCTAAGGTAAGTATAAAGGCAGGCACAACAATTGATATCCAAACAACACTTCAATTTTATCCATATAAACATATATTCCCATGCCTCCCTGCAAAAGAAATGGGTTAACAAACACTCCACCCCTTATTACTCCAAACCTACCAAAACATTTAACACGTAGTTAGTGGAATAACCTTGTTTTCCATGCGACTTTGACATATGTTATCAAATGAAGACCATGTTAGTGAACAATCAATCAAGTTATTACGGCCTCAGTCCTCTAAGGTTTGCAACTAAGTCCCTAGTGGAGTCGCCAAGCTATCGCAACCTCTCTTTTTTCCGTCCAGGGGAAAAGGAAGAGGTTTAGTGATATTTGCCTAACGAAGTGGGCTAATGGCCTTGAATTAGGCGCGGACTCTCCCAAGCCCATACGTCATGCGACATTGGATTTTATATTTTAGTTCTTAACAACCTATGTATTTTTAGGAGTTACTACTAGCCTCTTGGGGTCGGCTAAAAACCAATCAAGATGTGGGAGTATTGTCTCGATTCCTACACAACCAAAGATTTTTAGGAACGGAGACTTGTTTATGCCAATGTTTATATTAGTGCCCTTGTGGTACCACTAACTTGGAAGGTTGTTTATTTAAATGGCCACACAATCTTAATTACCAATTATAATTCTTATGAAATCACTAAGCGTCCATTCAAATGTTTTTGTAGGTTTGTTTTCCTTAATATCTAGACAAATCCTAACTTAATTTAGACGAAAAGTTTACACTCAAATTAATGAAAAGCGGTGCGATGAGTAAACATCCAAGAAATTGAAATGGCTTAAAAATGAATGCGGAAAAGGAAAACCCAATACAAGTGGGACAAATAATATTCAATGACCTTGTTATCATGCCCCAAGACAGGACCCCTATGAACGAAATGAAAATTTAAATATGCATGAAATTACTCTAAATAATTTTAATCTATGCAAAATGGATTATTTACAAAAAGGATTATAAAATACCAAAATAGCATTAAATTAGGAAAAATGACATTATAAAATTAGGAAAATCTCATAGATGTCATTTTTGCCTTAATTTGATACAATCCATCATTTTATATATATTTTTGAAATTCTCAGATTTTTAGAATTTTTATTTTTATTTGAAAATAATTCCCTAAACTGGTCTATGCTTGATTTACACTAATATGGAAGAGCCTAGTACATGAATATAAGAAGAACCGAGCTCAAATCGACCATTTTAAGATCGAAGCTTAATTTGGGCATTAAACCAACCCAAGCAGATACCTTGAGCCATGTCGTGGCCTTCAATCTCGATCCATAAGTAGTTTTATGTAAACCTAAAGTATTGAGGTTATACTATCACATGCAAATAGTAATATTAAATGGAAATCACAGCCTAAAACACACAAAAACCAAGTTGAAATCATCCTCAAATATGCGGGTCTTAGCTGATTTTGCAAATCTAGGTTTGAACTCAAGTCAAGCAAATAGGTTGCATACCCATATTCAAGCCCCGACACTCATCACGTGCAAGATCTACGGAAAAGATCACTTGATCAAAATGAAAGTAAGTAACATGGACTTTCAAATGCATCAAATATCACAGAGAATGATCAATCGAACACATTGAAATGACCTCTTCAAGAAGCATACATGCATGGTCCACACTGACCAGCCATGAATCAATATGGATAGGTTTGGTTTTGGCTCAAGTCATAGACGATCTCTTAGTTTACCTGAAGATTTAAAGACTAAACCAAGCTAACCTCAACATTATTTGTACTCCCATATGACATTCATCAAGCTCGTGAAGATAGAAAACATATGCAAAGAGGAGTAGCAAGTCAAACATATATGGTTCTTGAAGAGGCTTCAAACACCTAGAAAAATTTCGGCCTTAGAAATCAGTTTTTTGAATTGGTTTTCCTGTTGCTTTTTCACATTTAAAATTAGGATTCGTACCTTGCTTCCTAGTTTCTTTTGCAAGTGGCTTTTGGCTGAGGAAACCAAGAGATTATCCTTTGGGGGCACGTGGAAGTTGGCTCCTTCAAATAGGAAAATGAGATCTATAGAGAAAAAACTAACAACAAAAGTTTTTGTTGGACTCCAAAATTAGACTTTGAGATCTCTTTTATTGGTCAAATTGACACAACCAAACTATATATATATTCTAGTTTGGGTTACAAGTCATAATTTTCCTCATTTGTCTCTCACTTTCCTTTAAAACACCCATTTTCCCTCACCTGTGACCAACGAGGCAAAACACTTGGAAAAATTTTCATTTTCTTGCCTCACCAAGAGGGTACTGTTTCGGGGGGCTTTAAGAGGCCTTTCCCAATCTCCATTTAGGACGTGCAACCTATGGTTGGAAAGATCTTTGAGTGAAGTTTCACTCTCTAGTCGCGAGACTGCCTGTTGAAGGTCCGATGGCACCTTGCTCCAACCTGAGTTATGCAACAACAAGATGCCCCTTGATCCTTGCCGGATGTGCTTGACAATCCCCCATAAGCTCACTTGGGGACTTCTTACTCCAGCCGTTCCTAGCGTTAAAGGTTTTGGCTAATTTTTGCTATAAGTTTATGAAAATTTTGCTTTTCTCTACAAAGGTCGATCTGGAATTTCTGGGTTTGCCTTTTCTTGAGTTGCTTTTGGGAGCATCTTTGGGGAACAATTGTGAGCTCTCTCTTCTCCTTCTTGTCTCCTATCTTTCGTTCCCTAGAAGAGCTTGTTTTAGTGATCTTATCCCCTAAATTAAGTGATCTTTTGGTTAATCTTTTGTCCACCTACCAAACCTACCAACAGAGCTACTTCAACAACTTTCTAACTTGGCCAAATTTTCAACTTTTGCAACTGTTAAGTGTGCGGATTTTGCTGTGATTTTCATGTGTTTCCAGTTGCTTATCCTTGGTCAATATTTTTCCACTTACAGTACTATGGTCTTCTATCATGTGCAGAGATCAAGCTGATTGGGTGACTAAGTGGGATGTGGGGGGGCCACCAAGTTTCTTACTTAGTAGCTCCAAATTGAGATAAATTCATGGATGTAGGCTTGGATTAAGCCAAACCACTATAAACTTTGTGTTCAAATTCTCTTCCCTACACTCTTTTACTTTGATCGTAACTTGTTTATTTGAAAAGAGAGGAATTTCCTTTTCATAATCTATTGTTGATTTGTGCTGCACTTATCTCGCAAAATTGTTTCTGCACCTATTCACCCCCCTCTAGGTGCACACAAGCTTTCACAATCTGTATCAGAGCATGTGTACTCACTTAATTTGAAGTGTTTTACTTCAAAGTTAAAGATCCACGGCTAGTATGTTGGCTCCAGGACTGGTTGAAGGGCAAAGCAATACCAGACCACCTTATTTTGATGGGAAGGAATACAACATATGGAAAAACAAGAGGAAGGCATTTCTAAGATCAAAGGATCCTCTAGAATGGGATGGGGTAGACAGAGCAATCATTTCTAAAGCTGCACCTGTCTCAGAAAGAGGAAAAGAAACTGTTGAGTCTAGCAAAATGACTCAAGAAGAGATAACCAAAAGACAAGCTCTTGATGCAAAAGCAATTTATTTTTTATATTGTGCATTATCACCTACTGAATATAACAAAATATCTTCTTGTGCTACAGCTAAAGAAGTCTGGGATAAATTACACATCACCTATGAATGAATTGATCGAGTGAAAGAAACCAAAATCAACATTCTGCTCGATTAATATGAAGCATTTAAAATGAAATCTGAAGAATCTATCACTAATATGTTTAGTCGTTTTACAGAGATCGTGAATGGCCTTGAAAATCAAGGGCAACCAATTTCTGATCCCATGAAAGTAAACAAGCTTCTGCATGGACTCTCCAAGGACTGGAATCACATAAAGACCTCAATAAGGGAGACACAAAGAATTATGCCACTTTCGGTTGATGAATTGGTTGTGACTCTTCAGTCTTATGAAGTGGAGCAAATCAACGAAGATGAAGATCTTAAAGGTAAGAAATCCATTGCATTAAAATCTAATGATGATTCTGATGTTACAGATTCTGAAGATGATATGGATGACGAAGAGCTTGCTCTCATGATAAGAAGATTCAGAAAGCTGAACAGAAAAAGGAAGAAAATTCAATCCAAAGAAACAGAGTTTTCAAAAGCAACAGAGCAAGTCTGTTGAGGATGATGAATCCAATAAAGATGTAGTCTGCTTTGAATGTAAGAAAAAGGGACACATCAGACCTAACTGTCCCATTCTGAGGAAAAAGAATGGAAAAGCTTAGAAATATCGAAAGGCACTCAAAGCAGAAACTTGGAGTGATACGGAATGTGAAAAAAGTGATGATGATTATGCTAACATTTGTCTCATGGCACAATCAGACTCAAATTCAGACTCCGAGACAGACTCAGATTCAGACAATGAAATCGAGGTAAGTAATTTGAAAATCCCTACTAAAGTCTTTAGATACATTGATGAATTGTGTCTTAGTCTCAAAACTTCTCTTAAAAGGATTTCCAAACTTAAAAAGAAAATTCTGCACTAAAACAACAGGAAAATGTTTTGAAAGAAAATGTCAAAAGTTTAGACAAAAGTGTTTCTATCTTGAAAGAAAATGAAGGCAATCTTTCAAAAGAAAATGCATTCTTGAAAAATGACATCTCAAATATTTCTAAAAGATTTTCTATAGGATCTGAGAAAATGGAAAAAATTCTTTCTGCTCAAAGACCATATTTCAATAAATCTAATTTGGGAATGACTGCAAGGAAACCATTCTTCTAATTGATTTTCCTAAAGTAAAGGAAAGAATTAAGCAAAGACCTACAAGAGATGCTTACAAAAATCATTTCCAAAGAGTTTCGTAAAACCAGTAGGTCACAATGCTCTTAAATGATATAAATGCAATAGCTCGAGACCATTTTGAGAAAGAATGTCCTATGGTTTGGAAACCTGTTAAGAAAGTATGGGCAAAGACCGTATATTATACTAACACCAATGGACCCAAGAAAATCTGGGTACCAAAGAAAGCTTGAGTCTCTTTTCTAAATGCAGGTCACTATCAAGAAAAATGTTAAATGATACTTGGATAGTGGATGCTCAAGGCATATGATGGGAGATTCAAATTGCTTCATAAAGCTTGTTCAAGTTAATGGTGTAAAAGTTTCATTTGGAGAAAACAGCAAAGGAAAAATTGTGGGATTCGGAACTGTAAAGATTGGAAGCCTCATGATCAATAATATATCCTTAGTGGAATGACTCAACTACAATTTGCTAAGTATTAGTCAGCTGTGCAACACCAGTTTCAAAATCAATTTTCAAGAAGGAATATGTTCAGGAACCAGTAAAAACTCCTCTCAGTCTTTCACGGGTCGAAGACATGGAAATATCTATCTCTTGGATGTCAAACCAGATGAAACCCAATGTCTAATCTGTGGCACCCCTCGACGGCCCCCGAACCGTTCAGGTCGCCACAGTCCGCTTACCTTTCTTCTTTCCCTAATCACATGCCACTCTGATACCATTTCAATTGCAGCGGGTCCATACTTGATCAGTCCCTTGCGCAATTCATATAGCAAAAGCACATCATTTAACTCCATTCCCTATATACAGAAAATGATGCACACCTACTAAACATTTATAGGTAAAAGCCAAACACTTTATTTACTTAAACCAGATAGACATCATTCATCGATACATCAAAATGCCATAGTTTTCTATACTTGGCTATACTTCAAAATATGACCCACATCTTCTCCAACAGACGTATACTTAAAGTCCATCGTTCAGTGTTAGTATCCAAAAGTTCCTTCATTTGCTATCCTCCTCCTCGCGGTCATATCCAACCACCCAATCCATCTACCGGTGGCAGTGGCAGCAGAGATATCTTATCAAGTTTGAAATGTGTGGCATCCTAGAATTCCTTGCCAGTCATTAGGGGTGCTCAAATTAATGTCTTGCATTTAGACTTTGGCCAAGCTCTTAGCGAATAATTATTTGATAGAAAAATTCTAGTTTTGGCCATGTGGGATTATGGATTGGAATTTATTAAGATAGGTCACAAAGTTTTGTGATTTATAAATTTCAATTAGGTGTTTATAAATCTTAGGTTTGAGGAGGATTATTAGAATGAGATATGGGCCAAAGTATTAGCTTAAAACCAGCCCATGATCTCACCCCATTTTCGGCCATTTGGGCTTAGTTGCGGAGCCCAAAGGAGGAGGAGGATCGCCGGCCCATTGCTGGCCCAAGCCCAGCCGAAGGTGGAGGCCCATCTTGCATGAAGGAGGCCATGTGTTTCCTCCGAGCTGCCAAGTGGCGTGGAGGCTGTGCAAGGTGTGGCTGCCCCCACTGGCCATCTTGGGCGGCCACATGCAGCTGAAATGATTAAGTTTAGGGGGAATAAAAGGGAGAGAGAGAGTGGCTGGTGAGGGGTTTCGGAAGTGAGAAGGAAGGAGAGAAAGGGAGGTGAGCCGAGAGAGTGAGATGCGAGAGAGAGGGAGGCCGAAGAGGAGGAGCTCACCCGTCCGACCGCCGTTCGTCCGTCGCCAGTGTGCCGCCGTTCGTGTGGTCTAGAGGCAAGCTGGGGGTCCTTTGCTGCTCTTGCATGTGTGTTTGTTACATGTATGGTTGATATAGTGTCGATTTTGGGTGTTTAGGTGAGGAAAACCGAAGTATTGATGGCTTGATTCTTGAATGGTATGGCTGTTTTCGTTCGAACAGTTTGAGTCAGAATGTTGTATGAGCTTGCATGCATTTTTGGAGTTCGATTTTGGCTTCGATTTCTTCATGAAAGTTGTAGCTAACATCTTTAAATATAACATGCTAAAATTTCATGGAAAATGATGGAGATTTAAGGGGTTAAACTCTCATTCTACGGAGACCCCAGATCTGTAAAGTTTTTACTGACCTCTTGCTGGATTCGTGATTGCATGTTGGTTTTTGATGAGAATATCACTTTGATTTCTTCATTAAAGTTGTAGGGGACATATTAAAATACAACATACTAAAATTTGAAATGAAATGAACAAGTATAGCCTAGTAAATCGGCTAGATCTTGAAGACGATGATTCTGGTGATGTGTTCCGAGACACCCGAGACTTCAAGGACTTAAATGGTGACCATATTCTGGTTATTTGACCTAGATATCTTCATGAAACTTGTAAAGGACATCTTGATTCATAACATATCCGAATTTCAGAGAAAAATAAAGATAATAAGTAGGTTAAATCTCAATATTTCGGAGATGTGTATACTGGACGATGCGGTAATGGGTCCAGAAGCTTCGTGAGGTTAAATAAAATCATCTATAAGGAATATAACTTCAAGTTCTTCATAAGAGTTGTACGAAAATGTATTGGCTATAACCCAGTAAAATTTCATAATTTTTGGAGGCCATATGGATATTTTAGTTGAATTTATTCGGAAACCGTGCATTATGGTTCATCCGAGAATCATAGGATGTTTTTGGGAAAATTGTGAGATTTAGTAAAAATTCAATTTGGCCATGAATTTTGCAAGCAATTAACATCCTATGAGTTTGTTTAATAATTTCTTGAATTTTGGAAATTTTGGGAATTTATTGATATTAAATATAAATAATAATAATAAATAATAATAAAATAAATAAATAAATAAAATAGATTTTTATTTGGCCACGGATTCAATTTAATTTATGTGGGATGTGTGATAAAGTCTTGGTACATGTATGACATTGAATTGAGATGTGTATGTGATAAAGTCTTGGTATGTGTATGATATTGAATTGAGATTGCATGTGTGAATTCCATGCCAATTGTGATTTGTTTGATGTCATGCCATATGCCATGTTAAATTGAGATCAAAAAATGGTAAATGTGGATGATGGTAAATGAGGAAGTGGTTGTGGTGGAGGATGATACCCGGAATGTATAGAGATGCATTGCCGGATGGCCCCGGGAGTGTCGGGATGCCCGGTGGTATACAGTACGTAATTCCAGGGGGAGGCCTGGTGGTATGTCGGTACATAATTCCGGAAGCCCTGGAGGTTTGTACCCAAGGGAATGCCTCGTGATGCCAGGATTGGGGTGCGGGATGCCCGGCCAGGGAGTGTAAATGCCGGAAGCCCTGTCGGAGGTTTTTGCCCGAAGGGAATGCCTTGTGATGCTAGTTGGGATGCGAGATGCCCGGAATGTGGGGGGGCCGGATGCCCGGTGGCTTGGAATGGCTGAATGCCGGAAGCCTCGGAGGTCTTTGCCCGATGGGATGATGAAATTGATGATTTGAGAAATGGGTGACGTGGTGATCAAATTTAAAGATAAAGATGAAAATTAACCCATGGTATGATATGCATGATGATATGCATGATGATGATAATGATATGTGATGTGATATGATGATCACCCATGGTATGGTATGCATGATGATATGCATGATGATGATGAGGATATGTGATGTGATATGATGATCACCCATGGTATGATATGCATGATGATGATGATGATGATGATGATGATGATGATATATGATATGGCATGATGATATGCATGATGATGATGATGATGATGATGAGGATGATGATATATGATATGGCATGATGACATGTATGATGTGATGATGTCATGATGATGACATGTGTGATATGATGATGTCATGATGATGATGATGACATGTGTGATAGGATGATGTCATGATGACGATGATATGTGTATGGTATGATGGTGTCATGTATATGATGATGATGACATGTGTGTGATATAATAATGTTATGATGACGATGATATGAGTATGACATGATGATACACATGTATGTGTTATGATTGTGGTGATGATGCATGATAGTATATGCATGGCTTCAAGGTAAGTAATGCCTGCAATGCATGTATGACTTGTATGATGCATTGAGTGGTTATTGGATTCCTTTACCTGCTGAGTGATTGTACTCACCCCTTTTGGGGACCAACATTTCAGATTAGTAGATGGTTTGAGCGGTTGGATATGACTGCAAGGGGAAGGATAGCAAATGAGGGAATCTTTGGACGCCGACACTGGTTGATGGACCTTAAGCATACGATTGTAGGAGGAGATGTCGGTCATCTTTTGAAGTATAGCCGAGTATAGAAGACTACGGCATTTTGATGTACCGATGAATGATGTCCATCTGGGTTAAGTGAATAAAAGTGTACGGCTTTTACTTATAAATGTTTAGTAGGTGTGCATCGATTTTTGAATGTAG
Organism: Eucalyptus grandis; assembly: GCF_016545825.1. Lineage (NCBI taxonomy): Eukaryota > Viridiplantae > Streptophyta > Magnoliopsida > Myrtales > Myrtaceae > Eucalyptus > Eucalyptus grandis. The sequence continues at coordinate 102,029 of NW_024096438.1, forward strand.
GGAAGGGAATTGTTGGATATGCTTCCGTTATGTAAATTGCGCAAGGGACCGTTAATAAAAGATGTAAACCCCCATGGTTGTATGGACCCGCTGCAACTAAGAATGGTATTAGAGTGACATGTTATTTGGGAAAGAAAAAGGAAAAGCGAACTGTGGTGACCCTAGCGGATCGGGGGCCGTCAAGGGGTGCCACAAACTGTTGGTCCCCAAAGGAGTGAGTACAACCACTCAGCAGGTAAAGAACCCAATAAACCACTCAATGCATCACACAATACAATAATAACAATCATAGCATAACACATGTCATTCATGCATCTATGCATAACTTACCTTAAAGCCATGCATATGTCATCACACCACATGTACATACATCCTCATATAACCTTCACCATCATGTCATACATTTACCATCATGCCATAGGTACACATACATCCATGCACTCACCCATCATCATGTCATACATGTTCCCTCATGCCATAGGTGCACGTACATACATCCATGCACCTACCATCATCATATCACATGCACCATCATGCCATAGGTGCACATACATCCATGCACTCATCATCATCATGTCATGCATACATGTTACCATATCATGCATAATTCAATTTCAATTTCTCAATTTTATTCTTTCATTTTGAGCCGCCACATTTCTCTTTCCCGGGACCAGTATTTGCATCACAAATTTATCGCTCGCACCCAACCTAGCATCTCAAGGAACCTCCGGACATGTATTCAAAATACAACCGGGCACCCGGCCCCCCACATTCCGGGCATCTCGCATCCCAACTAGCATCACGAGGCATCCCCCCGGGCACAAACCTCCAAGGCTTCTAGCATTTACACTCCCTAGCCGGGCATCTCGTACCCCAACTGGCATCACGAGGTATCCCCTCGGCACACACTTCCGAGGCTTCCGGGATTATGTACCGACATACCACCAGGATTTCCCCCCCCCTCTGGAATTACGTACCGTATACCACCGGGCATCTCGACACTCCCGGGGAAATCTCCGGGGCTCGCCATGAAAATGGTTACCCTACCCTCCGAAATTACGTACCGACATACCATCAGGCTTCCCCTGAAAATACGTACCGTATACCACCGAGCATCCCGATACTCCCGGGGCATCGTCGGCTCACACCTCCGACGGCCTTCTCATTTATCATAGTTCACATTCACAATTATGGCTCAATTTCAGCATGGCATATAATGTGATGGTAAACAAGATCATTTTCATCATTTGATTCTTATATGCATCTCCAATTATCATCATACATGCAGCAAGATACAATCACTTATGACAATACAACTTAGAATAATCCATACATCATGACTTTTGAGATTTACCAAATTCCAGCTTGCACAATTTCGGAAAACATGTAAATTAAATATCCATATGATCTTCAAAAATCATGAAATCAGAGCATGTGATAGACAATACATAATTGTAGCAATTTCATGAAGAACACGTGTCCAAAAGAGCTTCACACAAGAAGATATAGCCCACACAATACAGCATGCAAAATTCGAATAAAATCAGATTGCGCAGTTCTTGAAATATTTCGATTAAAATACCCGAATGACCTCCAAAAATTATGAAATTTTACCAGGTGATAGTCAAGATCCTAAGGTAGATTCGCTCTAGATAATTTACTATAGACGGTCGAAGCTCCTGTTCCTAGTACCAAACAGTGCAGTTTAGCTGTCTCCGAAAAATCAAGGTTTCACCTACTTATCTTCCATCATTTCCTCTTAAATTTTGATATGTTTTGCCTCAAGAGGTCCCCTACAACTTTCATTAAGGGATCTAGGTGAGATTCTCAAAGGATAGTTACCATTTAGTCCATGAAGTCTCGGGAGTCCAGTACCATACTTCCAGATCTACCATCTTCAAAAGAAAATCATTTCACTAGGTTAAACTTACTAGTTTTACCTCAAATTTTATTATTTTATACTTTGAGATGTTCTCTACAACTTTCGTGAAGAAGTCAAAGTGAAATTCTTAGTAAAAAGTGACATGCAATACACAAAACCACCAAGAGGTCGATGAAACAGTTTCAGATCTAGCCTTTTCGTAGAGGGAGGGTTTCACCCCTCAAATTTAGCTCAGCTATTTTGTCCCAAATTTTAGTATGTTATACTTTGAGATGTTTTCTACAACTTTCATGAAGAATTCAAAGCCAAAATCCAACTCAAAACCCACATGCAAGCCTCTACAACGTTCGGGGTCAGGCGGTACAAACAAAAACAGCAAGCTATTTCAAGAACAACACACTCTAGCTTCGGTTTCTCATACTCTAATCATCCGAGATCTACCACCAAACAATCACACATGCAAGACGCACATGCAAGAGCAGAATATGGATCCCAAACTTGCCTTTGTGCCGAGCTACAGCAAGTACTACGGATGATGGACGCACGGCAACGAGCGACGGACGTACGGACTAACTTCTTCCTCGCGCGATCTCTTCTTCCTTTTTCTCGGTTCCTCACTCTCTCGGCAATTCCCTCTCTCTCTCTCTCACTCTCTCAAAACCAACCACTCTCTCTCTCTCTTTCTTTTTGGTTGTTTATATACTTGCATGCATCCTCATTTTGCATGGGGGACACTTGTCCCTAAGAATGAGACAAGTGTCTCCCTTGTTGAAGACACTTGGAGGAGGCCATGCGGCTCCTCCTCCCCCCTCCATGCGTCGACGGCCCAATGGGCTCTATGGGCTGGGCCTCTAGGCCCATCTCACTTGGGCCTAAAGTCCAAATTTAAATGGCCTAAGTTTATTTTTTAATAATACATCTTAATCCTCATTTAAATAAATACCAAATTGCATAATAAAATGGCCAAAAGACTTTGCAACATAGTTTAATAAAATCCTTGGTCTCACATGGACATAGGATGCGTTTCCAACAACAATAATTATCCATTTATATAAATACCAAATCATTCTTATTCACTTAGCCATAAATCTTGAAATCATAATTCAATAAACTCCTACTTATAAAACACATGGCCGTGAGTTATTTTTGGGATGCCACATAATCTCAATTCAAGAAGAATCAAACTTATGGCACAAAAAACTCAGGCACATCAACATGAAACAAATAGCCAAAATTTCAGCAAAGAAGCTTGTTCGTGGTCTACCCAATCTATCATACCAAAAGACTGATTTATGCACACCATGCGTGTTGGGAAAACAAGTAAGAAACTCATTTAAACCAATAAATCAAGTTTCCACTAACCGTGTATTGTAGCTTCTGCATATGGATCTCTTTGGACCAACCAGAACTCAGAGCATTGGAGGTAAGAAATATTGCCTAGTAATTGTGGATGACTACTCACGATTCACTTGGGTGTATTTCCTAGTAAGTAAGTCTAAAACCTTTTCTTACTTTAAAAAGTTTGCTAAAAATGTCCAAAATGAAAAAGGGTATGTTATTTCAAGTATACGAACTGACCATGGAGGCGAATTTGAAAATAAAGACTTTACAAGATTTTGTGATGAATCTGGTTTTCAGCACGTGTTCTCTTCTCCATATACTCCAAAGCAAAATGGAGTTGTGGAAAGAAATAATAGATCGCTTCAGGAAATGGCTAAAACTCTTTTAATTGAAAGCAACATCTCTTCACGTTTTTGGGCTGAAGCAATTTCTACAGCATGTTATATTATTAATAGAGTTTTTCTAAGGCCTATTCTGGAGAAAACTCCATACGATTTATTCAAAGGAAAGAAGCACATTGTTTCATATTTTCATGTGTTTGGATGTAAATGTTTTATATTGAAAAATGCAAATGATTGAGTTGGCAATTTTGAAGAAAAATTAGACAAAGGCATCTTCCTTAGATATTCAACCACAAGCAAAGCTTACAGAGTCTACAACAAGAAGACTCAATCTGTGGAAGAATTAATGAAAGTCAAATTCCAAGATTCTATGCAAAATGAATCAATTCAGACTCAATTTGAAGAATATGAACCTGCTCCAGACTTTACAAGGTCTAAATCTCCAGAAACAGCTCAGACTTCAGAAGATCAGCAACAAATAATCATTGAAGATTCAAATGTGGAAAAAGATTAACAGTTTGACAAATCAACCAGCAACTGGAAGCATAAGTCCAGTCATCCCAGAGATCTCATCATTGGTGATATTAATGAAGGAATTCGCACAAGATCCAAAAGGCGCGAAGAGTCTAATGCTGTGGCTCTTATTTCTGAAATAGAACCCAAAAGCATAGAAGAAGCTTTAACTGATGAAAGCTGGATTGAAGCTATGCAAGAAGAACTCAGGCAATTCAGTATCAATGATGTCTAGGAATTGACTCCTAAATCAAAAGGTAAATCTATCATTGGAGATAAATGGGTTTTCAGAAACAAGATGAACGAGAAAGGAAATGTCGTAAGAAACAAAGCAAGACTCGTGGCCAAGGGATATACGCAAGAAGAAGGGATAGACTATGATGAGACTTACGTGCTAGTAGCAAGGTTAGAAGCAATTAGATTATTACTTGCTTTTGCTTGTCATAAGAATTTCAGGTTATTCCAAATGGACGTCAAAAGTTCTTTCTTAAATGGATTTATCCAAGAGGAAGTCTATGTGGAACAACCACTTGGTTTTGAAGACCTAAGGAAACCAGACTCTGTATTCATACTGAAAAAGGCTTTATATAGTTTAAAACAAGCACCTCGAGCTTGGTACGACAGGCTGAGTAAGTTTTTAATTCAAAATGGCTTTGTCAAAGGTAAAGTAGACACTACGCTGTTTATCAAAAGAGAAAGCAAAAGGTTTCTGCTTGTTCAAATATATGTTGATGATATTATTTTTGGATCTTCTAATGAAAGTCTGTGCAAAAAATTCTCTAAGTCTATGCAGGATGAATGCAAAATGAGCATGATGGGTGAACTAACCTTCTTTCTCGGGCTTCAAGTGAAACAACTGAAGGAATGAACTTTTATTCATCAAGAAAAATATGCCAATGATCTTGTCAAAAAGTTTGGACTGGAGAATTGCAAAAAGACTGATATACCAATGTCAAGTTCCTTGAAGCTGGACAAAAATGAAGGAGGAAAGAAAGTTGACCAGAAGCTATACAAGAGTATCATTGGTTCACTTATTTATCTTACTACTTCTAGACCTGACATTTTGTTTAGTGTTTGCATTTGTGCCAGATTTCAAGCAGACCCTAAAGAATCTCATCTAACTGCTACAAAGCGTATTATCAAATGCATTGCCTCAACTTCAACTTTGGGTCTCTGGTATCCTAAAAATGGAGACTTTACTCTTCTTGGATACTCAGACGCAGACCTAGCCGGATGCAGAGTTGATAGAAAGAACACCTCAGGTACTTGTCAACTACTTGGAAGCAGAACAGTGTCTTGGTTTTTAAGGAAGCAAAGTACAGTAGCTCTTTCTACAGCAGAAGCAGAATATGTAACTCTTGGAAGTTGTTGTTCACAAATTCTGTAGATAAAACAATAGCTAAGAGACTTTGGAATTGAAGATTCATGCACTGAAATCAAGTGTGACAACACAAGCACAATCAATCTCACCAAGAATCCGATTCTTCACTCAAGAGCAAAACATATAGAGATTCGAAATCACTTCATTAGAGATCATGTTCAAAATGGAGAAGTTTCGATTCAGTTTATTGACTCAAAGAATCAACTGGTGAATATTTTTACAAAGCCTTTGGAGAAAAATCAATTTGAAGATATTCGTTCTAGACGCAATATCTTAAAGTATGAGGAAGTTCGGACCAAAGATCGAAAGTCTAAAGATACTCACTCGAGATGATCAAGATTTTTTTTCGTAAGTTATTTTATTTTATTATCTCTCGAATCAAATCTCAAAAAGGTACGATCATCAACCCGTAATTGATTGTTGCTATTTTTAATTTACGTGATTATTGAAATATTTCCTTTTCGAAAAATGAGTTATTTTTTAAATGACAATTATCTAGTTTTTGAAAAGGCAGTTATTTAAAAAAAAAAAAAAGGCATCTTTATATTTCCTTTTTACGACGTTCCGTATGCCTCTCTTTGACTGTCTTATATACTGTCGGTTCCTCTTTGTTTTACTCACAAAAACCCTAAGAGAGCACCGATCTTCCATCTCTGTCTTCTTCTCTTATTTAATCTTCGAAAAGTTGTCTTCTTTCTTGGGAAAACAAGCTTGGAATCTCTCAAAGACTATGAAAAATGTCTTCCCAAAGAAAGTCTTCGAGGATCGCGAACAGGGGACCACAGCAAATGCGTGAGGGGCCTACGCACTTCGATCTAACCGAAGAAGAAGAATCTCCTAATCAGCAATAGAGCCCACAACATTCTCAGCAGTGTCCATCTCCTCCATCTAAACCTTAGGATGTTGCACATCGAGAAGAGAAAGAAATAATCGAAGACGCAAAACTTGTAAGAATTCATAAGCCCTCTTTTACCTACAAGCTTTATCGTGCTTTGAAGAGGGGTGGTACTCCTTTGAACCACATTGATGAATTTTTGAAAGACAAAGGGTATAGAAATGAAACTTTCTTTTTACGCACAATGGAACGTTTGGGAATTGCCCCTGCGGGGTTGGCGGAAGAAGCCTTTGCTAATATCCGAAGTGATCCATGGGTTGGAGGATTTAACCAACCAGATGGGAATGACGATGATAGGATGTACAGTCAGTTTAAACCGAGAATGGGTGTTGCGGTAAAAATCTGGAGCAAAAGGACAGACTTGTTTCGATCGGAGGAACACAAGCAACTGTACTCTAAGTTGCTGAAGCGTGGGGTAATAAACCCTAGAAGTGTGGATTTTGATTTTTTGACTCGTGAATGTCAACTGTGGGAAAAATTCAGTCTTCTTCAACTTGAACAGTTTTGTTCTCGAATCTACGTAAGCGTATCCGAACTTATCGCTTATTTCTATTCGAATCTCAGTTTCTTGGATGCGAATAGATTCTCTTTTAGTGTTCGAGATCAGGATTATGTGGTTGACATGAATACATTGGCTGATGTGATTGGGGTTGAAAGAGGGAGATATCAACCTATTAGTGTATCTATTGCTCGTGCAACGTTGGAGCTTGTTCAGGTAGAAGGACAGAGGGAAAGATTTCCTATATGAGAATGAATGCGACCAACTTCAAAGACAGACATTTCAGACTCGGAGGCAAAGCTGATGTATGCCATCAATGCTCGGAAAAAGTTCTCTCTTCCACACACTATTATGTTCCACATGTACAGGGCAGTGGTGAAAGACAAGGGTCAACTTCCTTATCCTGCTCTTGTGACCAAGTTATTCAGACATTTGAACGTTCAGCCTCCCTGGATTCTCTGTGTTAGAACGTGCGATCAAATGGTGGTAGGACTAAAAATGGTTTCTAAAATGCGTCTGAATGAACTCAACAAGGCGTTGGAGAAATTCAAGGAGAAAACCTCTGTCAAGACTCATCAAATCTCTTCGGCTGCAAAAAGAAAAGGAAAGGAGCCCATGGTTGCTCAATCCAAGAAAAGAATAGCTCTCATCATTGAGGATGAAGAGGATGATGATGATGATGATATCACTATTTCTGCAATGGCATTGAAGAACTTGAGTCGTTCTGTTCCAGAATCAACGAAGAGACAAGATAAAGACACGGATGAGACAGAACAGAGGACTGAAGAAAGAGAAAATTTGGAAGCAGAGGAGAAAGAAACAAAAGAGAGAGAAGCAGAAGAGAGAGATGCAGAGGAGGAAAGAATTGAAGAAGAAGAAGAAGAGGAGAGAGGAGATCAAGCGGAAGCAGAGCATGAGGAACACTTTTTTCCAACTGAAGGCATGGAAACAGGGGGAGATCCTAAACAAAGAAGAACGTTCTCATTCCCTGTCACTAGTGAAGGAGTAAGCCACTCTCCAGCAGATCCAGAGGACATCTATGCCTCTCAATTTCTTGAGGAGGGACATGATGTTTCATCGCCCAATCTGCGTGACTATGCTAATTTACCATCATCTGCCTTTACACCGTCTGATCGTGCAAAAGCCAGTACTCAGATTGATAATTCAATAGATTTTCGTAGAATTCTTGAAATTCTTTTAGAGATGCGAGGTCAAATATATGCTCTGGGATGCAAAGTACAGAACTTGCAGACTGCAGGTCAAGCTTCTTCAGTTTCTTTGAATGATCAAATCCAAGCCCTTGCTCTTCAAGTTCAAGCAAATGCCAAGGGTGAAGATGTGGCACAACTGAAGGAGGACTTGAAAAAGCTAGAAGGCATTGTCCAGTCAATAGGAGATTTCCAGCTTGTTCGTGTTCCCAAGTAATCTTAATTCCATTCTCTTTTCATCTCTACCTTTTTAATGATGACAAAAATGGGGAGAGATGTGGTGCATATTTGATTTGAACTTTTGAACTCTTGACTTTTATGATGTTTTGTTTTGACTTGACTTTTGTGTTTGGCTGTTTGGATTTGGACTGGATTTGGGTTTGACTATTTGAACGTTTGTTTATCTTAAGCACTGTTGATATCTCATGGCTTTGCTTATTTAAAGAAGTAATCTACCTTCTGTGGATGCATATTCTAGTGTTATTAAGCCATTTATCTATGTGAGATATCCATATTTGCTTGAGTAATGTTTTGCAGGTCAGAGTTATCTAAATCTGCAGGAAAGTTTTGTCACTATCAAAAAGGGGGAGATTGTTGGAGAAAACTTCCTCGACTGTTTTGAAGCTGACAAAACGTTTCCATCAATCTAGTCTGAAGACTTGTAGACTCTTTCATCAAAGTTTGATGACTTCCGGACTGCTAAACTCAAAACTCAAAGTCTATCCTCATTGACAGTTTCTAGTCCGTCGAAGAAGACTTATCTAGAACTGGATGTTTCGTTAAGGATTTGACTTTATCGATTGGAAAAGATCTCTTGGCTGGATATAGCATGTTGGAATCCTTTATTCAAATCAAGATTGATTCAGGGATTGTGGATCCGTTGATTGGCGAAGTATACTTGGAAGATTCTACTTATGGAAACCGAGATCCTGATTGTATGGGCGAGCAGGATTGATGGGCTATCGTCATGTTCCTTAAATAGTCGAATATCTTCCTAATTGATTCTATCCAACGGGTAGATTGGAAGAATTCCTTTGGTAAGTGCCAACGGGTATGATGGCATAAAGGAGTATATAAGGAAGACGTTCCAGTTGTTTAAGTGTGTGCGCGATAGAAGAATTCCAAAGTTTGAAGCTCATTGTTCTTAATCAATTCATTTGTTGAGCGAAATCTTGTACGCAAAAGAGAGTCTATATCTTTGAGAGACCTTGAGGAAGTGTAGTAGAGTCTCTTCACTGTGGAATCAAGGGAGAGCTTTACTATAACAACTCTTTTGTTCATAGTGAAATTCAGCCGATGGGCTGTCAGTGCGGAAGAGTGGACGTAGGCTTGGATTAAGCCGAACCACTATAAACTCTGTGTTCAAATTCTCTTCCCTACACTCTTTTACTTTGATCGTAACTTGTTTATTTGAAAAGAGAGGAATTTCCTTTTCATAATCTATTGTTGATTTGTGCTGCACTTATCTCGCAAAATTGTTTATGCACCTATTCACCCCCCTCTAGGTGCACATACTAGCTTTCACAAATACTTCCAAGAAAATAATATTCTTCAAAATTTTATCTTATACTTAATGTATACTTGAAATTATCTTTGCCAATGTGCACCCTCCACCTTTTCCGGATTGCCCTAGAAACCTCTCCTCACCTTCACCACCACTAAACCTTCCTTCCCGCTAAATTTTACAACTATCAATATATCCTTGTTGTTCTAGAAAACCCTAATATGCAAACGAAGGTTAACACTATGGTTTAAGAATCAGTTTTTGAGCAATTCAACCAAAATAAAACAATACTTTCTTATCGACACCATGTTGAAAAGTAATTCTTCAAGATGTAAAGAACGAATTCCAAAAGGAAACCTAGAGGATGCATTCCAAAAGGGGTTGAAAAGTCAAAGGTAGAGGAAAAAGACAAAAGCTTTAGCAAAAGAGAGAGAAACCGAGAGTTTTTAGGAGAGAGGAAAAGAGAGAAAGAGAGAGAGAAGAAGAAAGAAGGAAGAAAAGGAGGAGATAAAAGGGAAAGAGAGAAGGAAAGAAGGAAGGAGAGAGAGAGAGAGAGAGAGAGAGAGAGAGAGAGAGAGAGAGAGAGAGAGGGACAACAGAGAGGTCGCACAAAGAAAGAAAAAGAAGGGAAAAGAAGAAAAGGGGCTTCACGCGTTCTCACCATGGGAGCCTTACCAAGCCACCTTGACTACGTAACGCAATGCCCGGTAAGTGCTCATGCTCCCCATTTGTTCAATCAAAGTAGTTTCAGACTTAAGGATTGAAATTCAGAATTTTGGGAAAATCAAAAAGTGAAATCCAATTTTGAGTCATTGAGTAGCGTATTATTATAGAAATGATAGTTTTGAATGTTGTGAAGCTATAGGATTTTTTGGATCGTGATTTGAGCTTATGGTTTGCCCAAAATAAAATTCTAAAGTTTATTGCGCATGATGAATAGTGCGTGACCAGGACTTCAAGGCCATAATTTGTTGGTTTTTATCTTGATTTTGGATTGAATAAATTAGGGTTCTTGTAGTATGTTAGAAAGGCTTTCTATTGACTATAAGTAAGCTTGAAACAAGGTTCGGTGAAGAAAGTTATGACATGATTAAGTTTCGCACTCAAGTTCTGCATTGCGAACAGCTTAAATAATCGCTCTGGATAAGCGGTTATTACCGCGTAGGTGTCGTTTTATCGACGAATAAGCATAATTTAGTCGAGTCATTAGTTGGAGAGTAGCATATTACTTGGTTTTAATATCATTTTCGATTTATTGATAGAAATACAAGTGCGTTGCTCGAGTAACTACATAGGTTGATTTTCGGCTTTCCCATGTGAGTGGTGTTATCTCTTATAAGAATTTATAAACTCATTTCTTCAAAATTATAAAATTGACATTTTAAGAGTTATGAATAAGCATGTTTGCCGCATAAAACTGGATTGGGCATTTACTACATTTTGATATTTATAAATAGTGTGAGAACTTTTTGGTGGGAAGATATATTTTGTTTGGGAAATGAAGTTGAGAAATGTCACGCCCTGAACCTCGAGCACGCACACATCCCTCGGTGGTCAATAAAATTTTGTGACGTTCCCAAGATGCGTCGCCGACCCAATCGATTATGCACATGTGGAAGCGAATTAACTAATCCCCTAACAACAAAAGACATAGGATAGAAAAACTGGACAACCAATTTCAAATTAAACACACTTTTATAAACAATCTAATTTACACACACAGGCCAACTCTAAGGTCTATGTACAAGATGTCTATCTACAAATAAAACTACTGAGCCACCCATGCTCCTAACTCTTCTGCCTCAAGTTCCAGGTTCTTCACACTAGGGACTTGAAAATGGTAACCCACAACAGGGTGAGATATAAATTTCAGCGAGTTCACACCCTAAACCCCGATTAGGAAGATAATACACTTAGAGGCAGCCTACACACATGACTAATGAGACTTACCTCGCCTCAATTCCTTCCTGCACATCAGTACAATTCGTAAAACATATGCATATACTCAATGCTTTTATCAATTGGAACATCTCGCTATCAAACCAATCAAACACAATAGTCCCGATTGTAAGGCCAAATCGTTATGACACGTCCCATACCGTGCCACACAATTTTGTCCCATAATTGAGCGCTGATAACTCATATCGGTGGTTCAATCCACACCTAATATTCAATCTCAATATTCAAATTCCCAATTCAAACTCAATACTCACTACTGGGCTCAAGGTTCGAGAGGTGACCCCTCCCACGAAGTTCCGATATTGTGTGGCACTTAATCCCTGACTACAATCAGCAATAGCTCGAGGTACTAGAGGTGGCTCCCACAAAGTCACACTGTCATGTAGTACTTAGTTCTTGACTATCATAAGCAATAGCTCAAGATACTAGAGGTGGCTCCCACGAAGTCACACTGTTGTGTAACACTTAGTTCTTGGCCACGAAAAGCACTAATACAAGGTTCTAGAGGTAACTCACACGAAGTCTCGTTATCGTGTAGCATTTAGTTCTTGATTATGCAGGACGGTGCTACAAGGCTTCTAGAGGTGGCTTCCGTATAACTCAAGTCACCATGTAGCACTTAGTTCTTGATTATGCAGGACGGTGCTACATGGCTTCTAGAGGTGGCTTCCGTATAACTCAAGTCACCATGTAGCACTTAGACTTTGACTACAATAAGAACTGGTACAAGGTACTAGAGGTGGCTCACACGAGGCCCCATTATCATGTAGCACTTAGTTCTTTATTGGCTCACAACCCATTGGGTTCCCTCAACATATGTCACCTCATCTTTCAATAGTCATCTTGCCATGACTATAAACCATCACACGATCAAACAATCACGGCCAAGGGTATTGTGCTTTGCACTTAAATGCCTCAATTAAAATACCGAACTTAGCCTATTTTACTCGTATTAAAAATATACGGTAAAATAATCGTGTGTGGGTACCTAGTCAATTTAAACTAGAAAAATTGATATCATTCCTTTTAAAAATCTCACTATTTTATATGGTACTTAAAAACATTTTCGGTTTCAAAACTCGACACCTGGTAATTTTATAATTAAATACTGAAATTTCACAATTTTGGAATAAATAACCAAAATTCCAATCGCCAGTCAATTTGCATAAATTAGCACTCAATTGAATAAACTAAGCATACCATTGCAATTGGCACAAAATACTGGTCACCAGCTATCCTAGTATGATTTCCGAAAAATAATAAATAATTAAATAAATACAAAAAATAATCATATAATTCAATTTAAATACAATAAATACCAACTTAGGCTGAAAATGCTAATCTAACCACCTAAACAGGCCTAAAAATTTCCGAACATAGCTAGATAAATAGCATGACCTCTTTAGCCCTTATTTAGTCTATTATATCCACCTAATATGCACAATTGAATAATTAAATTACTAATCTAATCTAACTAACCACCTAAACCATAATTAGTCTAAATTAATCACCCCTTAAGCATCATTAACATTCTAATTAGATTTTAGTACATAAACTCACTGATTTAGCACAAAAACTAGTTCACGGCGACGGCGGCGCGATGATGGCTGAATATTGGGCTTACAGCGACGCCAACGAGACCTTGGACTGGGTTGAAAACCGCGAGGGATGCTCATGGTTTGGGCTAGTCAAGCCGCTTTGGAGGGCTGAGCTAGGTGGACCAACCGCAGTTGATGTCGTTGGCTAAATTGAAATCATTTTGGTGGAGATGGCTAATGTTGCAAGCATGAGAGGAGATCAAGGAGTTGCTTCGGTGGAGATGGGTTGTGGATTCAGCAAGTGGACTACTGCAAGCGAAACATTGGAGATGGCGCGGGGCTTACGAGTGAACTTTGGGCTTCGCTAAAGGGGAGTTGACTCGATGGGAGATGAGTCACGAACGTGTGGCAGCTAAATGGAGGATTAGTGGAGATGAAGTTGGGCGGTGATGAGCTGTGGAGATGCTGGGATGTTGGAGCGGGACGTCGACACAACTGCTAGGTCAACATCGGGGAGGGTTCCACTGGGTTGATTCGGTTAGACAGGGAAAATGAAAGGTGGCAAACGACAGCATGAAAGTGGAGGGGTGTAGTGACCAGGTGGAAGAGAACCAGACTAGTGGCGTCACTACTGGAGGGGAAGGATGGAGGTTACGTGAGAAGGGGGAGTGAACAACATGGACGAAAAAGGAACGTGCGGCTGTCGCTCAGTGGAAACCAACGAAAAAGAGAAGAACCAGTAAAGCTGGCGTGCAAAGGAATGAGGATGAAGGGATGAGGGAGAGAGGGGACAAGCCTTGAAAGTCAAACATAAATATCTTGAGCATTGAGTGATTCTTCACCCTTATCTTTAGCCCATCTTGGAGCCAACAATACCAATTGGTCACCCAAGGCCAATTTCAACACCAACTTGCCCCAATTGAAGCCTAAATGAAGACCAAAATGTGATAGCCCCTTTAGCCTACGAATTTCACAATTTTGGACTTCAATTTCTTCACCAATTCTCCAATTTGATGGCCAAACTTGTTGAGGAGGAAGCCTACACAAATTCCATAATTTCCCTTTGAAAGGGCTAGTGCAAACACCTAGAGGGGGTGAATAGGTGTAAATAAAAAATTTCGCAAGACTTAGTAGAAGCAGTTTGCCTTTAGAAGATAATAGACTAAGGATGTAATCAGCTTTAAATAATTATATAAATCTATGAATAAAAGTAATGAGTTCAAGGAAAGAAAATTAAAACACAAGATTTATAGTGGTTCGGCTTAGATCAAGCCTACGTCCACTTTCCTGAACTGACAACCTACTAGCTAGATTTCACTATGAATCAAAAGAGATTTTACAACTTGTGATCTTCGACTTTCTCAGTGAAGAGTCTCTATTGGTCTCTCACAAAATCTCACTAAGAGTTTATCTTTTTTGTATACAACTTTGAGCTTGATGAGTGAAAGAGCAAAGAACTAGAAAGCTTCAGACTTTGAAAATTTTCTTTCATGCACTATGCTGAACAATTGGAGAGTCCGCATTAAATACTCTTTCATGCCTTTATAACCGTTGGCACTTACCAAAGGAATTCTTCCAATCTACCCGTTAGACAGAATCAATCAAGGAGATCTCAAGTCGTTAGATGATTGTGATGAAAGCCCATCAATTCTGTTCACCCATACAATCAGGATCTTTGGTTTTCATAAGTAGAACATTCCAAGTTTGCTCGCCTTTCAAAAGATCTTCATATTGGAGTAGATTCCAATAAGAATAATCAATCAAGTAGATGCTATATCCAGCCATAAGGTCTTTCAAAAACCATACGAATCGAATCCTTGAAGATAATACCACATCTGGATAAGTCTTCATTCTTCGGTTTGGAAACTGTCAGCGTGAGCAGATTTTAAGATTAAGGTATGGCAGTCTTCAGACTTTGACAAAAGAGTCTTGAGTTTTTTAGACTATAATACTTGAGTATGCAAGTCTTTAGACTAGACATTTTGAAATGTTTTGTCAACTTCAAAACAGTAAATGAGTTTTCTCTAACAATCTCCCTTTTTTTTATGGTGACAAAACTTTCCTGCAGATTTGAAAACTTTTGGCCTGCAAAACAACACTTAAATAATACATGATATCTTATAAAAATAAGCTGATTAGGACCTGGATAGCATCAATTTTGCAACCACAGAAAACATGTTAATCCTGAATGATAAATAACAATCTAGTCACAATCAATATCACAAACTTAGTTACTACAAGCGTAAAAAAGGATTCAAAGTCAAAAGTCCAAAGTATACCAATCAGTTCAAAACAAAACCAAAATACCAAGCAAAAAGTCATCAAAATCAAACCAAGCAAAAAGTATCAAGTCAAATCAAATCTACACAAACTCTCCCCATTTTTGTCAACAGCAAAAAGTGGAGAAAAACTGTAAAAAGAGTTGGTTAAAATCATGGCTGTTTGGGGATGTGAATGATTTGAAAATCCCTCATTGACTTGACAGTCTCCTCCAGTGTCTTTAAAGTCTCCTTCAGCTGCTTAATATCCTTACCCTTTGCAGTTTCTTGCACTTGAAGTTTCAAGGCTTGTATCTATTCATGAAGAGATTCTGAAGTGGACTGAAAAACTGTTTTGAGATACTTGACCTCACACTGCATTCCATATTGCTGAGCCTTCAAGCCTAAAAGGATTTCCAGTAACCTTTGAAAGTCTGGTGTTGGTTCTATTGTAGCACTAGGTCCAGCCGAATCAAATCCAGGAATATTTAGATGTGAAGGAACATCAACAGTTCAATCACCAAGACTAGGAGTGGATGCCTCAACATCTGCTTCAGGGTATTAAGAGGCATAGACATCTTTTGGATTTGTTGGAGATCTACTAACATCACTAGTAAAAACGGGTGAAGAAGTACCTCTTTTGTTAGCAGCTCCCTATTTCGTGCCTTCGAGATATAGAAAATAATTCATCTTCCAGTTCTTGCTCTGCTTCAGCACCCAAGTGATGTTTTTTCTTTCTTCTCATGCAGTTCCACTCTGTGTCTTTTCTAAGTCATTTGTTAAGAATACAACAAAAGTTGGCCCAAAAGAGTCATGGTGACCCTCTTCTTCTTCAGCTTCCCCGCCTTCTTCTTCTCTTGCTCCTCTTCTTCTTTCACTTCCTTCTCTTTCTCTCTTCTATGTTCTCTCTGTCCTCGGTTCCTTAAAGCTAATAAAACTCCGTAAATTTCTTGAGGCAAAGGCAGAGAGAGTGATATCGACCTCATCTTCTTAGTCCTGCAAGATAAAGGCTCTCCTCTTCTTGATTAGTTCGCTCATGCGCTCCTTGTCTTTTTTCTTCCTTGCTGTAGAGTTTTGTTTTTCCTTGACAGGGGACTTCTCCTTCAAGCGCTCCAATTCCTTATTCAGCTCCTTCAGTCACATCTTTGAAATCATTTTCAGTCCAATCACCATTGGAACAATGGTTTTTGTTGGAGAAAACTTCCTTGCGTGTTTTGAAACTAACAAAACGTTTCCATCAGTCTAGTCTGAAGACTTGCAGACTCTTTCGTCAAAGTCTAAAGACTGCCGGACCACCAGACTCAAGATTCAAAGTCTATCATCATTGACTGTTTCTAGACCGTCAAAGAAGACTTATCCAGAATTAAGTATTTCTTTAAGGATTTGATTCTATCGACTAAAGAAGATCTCTCGGCTGGAGATAACATCTCGAAATCCATTATTCATCTTGAGATTGATTCAAGCATTTTGGATCCGTTGATTAGCGAAGTATACTTGGAAGGTTCTACTGATGAAAACCTAGATCCCGATTGTATGGGAGAGCAGGATTGGTGGGCTATCGCCATATTCCTTAAATAACTCAAGATCTTCCTAATTAATTCTGTCCAACGGGTAGATTGGAAGAGCTCCTTTGGAAAGTGCCAATGAGTATGAAGGCGTGAAGGAGTATATAAGGAAGACGTTCCAGTTATTTGAGTGTGTGCGCGATAGAAAAATTCCAAAGTCTGAAGCTCATTGTTCTTTGTCAATTCAATTGTTAAGTGTGAACTTGTACTCAAAAGAGAGTTTATACTTCTGTGAGATCTTAAGGAAGTGTAGCATATTCTCTACACTGTGGAATCAATGAAGAGTTATATTGTAACAACTCTTTTGATTATTAGTGAAATCCAATTGGTGGGCTGTTAGTGCGGGAGAGTGAACGTAGGCTTGGATTAAGCCGAACCACTATAAACCTTGTGTTCTTATTCTCTTCCCTAAGCTCTTTTACTTTGATTGTAACTCTATCTGATTATTAGAGTCTAATTTCCTTTTCATAGTCTATTGCTAAACAAAGTTGGTTTAAAAGCAAATTTTTATACTTTAGTCTACAAAATTTGTTTTCGCACCTATTCACCCCCTCTAGGCGCTCATACTAGCTTTCACAATTGGTATCAAAGCATGTGTACTCATTTAAGTTGAAGTTTTTTTACTTCAGAGTTAACAATCCATGACTAGTATGTTGGCTCCAAGTCTAGTTGAAGGGCAAAACAACACTAGACCGCCTTATTTTGATGGAAATGAATACAACATATGGAAAAACAAGATGAAGACATTCCTAAGATCAAAAAATCCTTTGGAATGGGACATGGTAGACAAACAAATCATTCCTAAAGCTGCAACAATCCCAGAAAGAGGAAAATAAGTTATTGAGTCCAGTGAAATGACTCAAGAAGAGATAATCAAGAGACAAGCTCTTGATGCAAAAGCAATTTATTCCTTATATTGTGCATTATCTCCTTGAATAACAGAATATCTTCTTGTGAAACAGCTAAAGAAGTCTCGGGATAGATTGCACATCACCTATGAAGGAACCGATCGAGTGAAAGAAACCTAATCAATATTCTCCTCCGTCAATATGAAGCATTCAAGATGAAACCAGGAGAATCTATCACTGACATGTTTAGTCATTTTATAGAAATCATGAATGCTCTTGAGTATCAAGGTCAACCAATCTCTGGACCATGAAGGTTAACAAGTTACTTCGTGGACTCTCCAAAGATTGGAATCACATAAAGACCTCAATAAGCAAGAGACAAAGAATCATGCCACTCTCTGTTGACGAATTGGTTGGCACTCTTCAGTCTTATGAAGTGGAGCAAATCAACGAAGATGAAGATCCCAAAGGTAAAAAAATCCATTGCATTAAAATCTAATGATAATTCTGATGTCACGAATTCTGAAGATGATATGGACGATGAAGAGCTTGCTCTCATGATAAGAAGGTTCATAAAACTGAATAGAAAGGGAAGAAGATTCAATCCGAAGAAACAAAGTTCTTAAAAGTTACAAAATAAATCAGCTGAGGATGATGAATCCAACAAGGATGTAATATGCTTTGAATGGAAGAAAAAGGGACACATTACACCCAACTGTCCCTTACTGAAGAGAAAGAAAGGAAAAGCTGAGAAATACCGAAAAGCTCTTAAAATAGAAACTTGGAGTGATGCCGAATGTGAAGAAAGTGATGATGATTATGCCAATATTTGTCTTATGGCATAATCGTAATCAGATTTAGACTCTGAGACAGACTCAGACTCAGACAGTGAAATCGATGTGAGTAATTTAAAAATTCCTACTAAAGTCTCTAAGTATATTGATGAATTGTGTTTTAGTCTCAAAATCTCTCTCAAGAGGATTTCCGAACTAAAAAGAGAAAATTCTACTTTGAAGCAACAGGAGATTGTTTGGAAAGAAAAGGTCGAAAATTTAGATAAAAGTGTTATTATTTTGAAAGAAAATGCAGACTATCTTTCAAAAAGAAAATGTATTTTTGAAAAATGATATTTGAAGTATTTCCAAAAGGTTTTCCATAGGATCTGAGAAATTAAAAAAGATTCTTTCAGCACAAAGATCTTACTTCAATAAATCAGGTTTAGGAATGACTGCTAAAACCATTCTTCTAATTGATTTTCCTAAGGTAAATGAAAGAATTAAACAAAGACCAACAAAATTTTTTATAGCAATCATTTTCAAAAAGTCTTTATAAAACCTGTAGGTCGTAGTGCTCTTAAATGTTCTAAGTATAACAATTTATAACATTTTGAGAAAGATTGTCCTATGGTTTGGAAACCCGTGAGGAAGGTTTGGGTAAAGACCGTATATCACACTAACTCCATTAGACCCAAGAAAGTATGGATATCAAAGAAAGCTTGAGTTTCTTTTTTAAATGCAGATTACTATCAAGAAAAAGGTTAAATGGTACTTGGATAATTGATACTCAAGACATATGACAGGAGACTCAAGTTGCTTCATAAAGCTTATACAAGTTAATGGTGGAAAAGTTTCTTTTGGAGGAAATAGCAAAGGCAGAATTGTGGGATACAAAACCATAAAGATTGGAAGTCTCACGATCAGTAACGTTTCCTTAGTGGAAGGACTCAACTACAACTTGTTGAGTATCAGCCAGCTGTTCGACACAGGTTTCAAAATCAACTTTCAAGAAGGAATATGTTCATGAACCAGTAAATACTCCTCTCAGACTTTCACGGGGCAAAGACATGGGAACATCTATCTCTTGGATATCAAACCAGAAAAATCTCAATGTCTAATCTCAATTCAAGGGGAAGCAAATCTATGGCACAAAAAACTTGGGCACATCAACATAAAGCAAATAGCCAAGATCTCAGCAAAGAAGCTTGTTCGTGGACTACCCAAACTGACATACCAAAAGTCTGATCAACGAACACCATGCGTGTTAGGAAAATAGGTAAGAAATTCATTCAAACCAATAAATCAAGTTTCCACTAATCATGTACTACAGCTTTTGCATATGGATCTCTTTGGACCAACCAGAACTCAAAGCATTGGATGTAAAAAATATTGCCTAGTAATTGTAGATGATTATTCACGATTCACTTTGGTATATTTACTGGCAAGTAAGTCTAAAATATTTTCATATTTTATAAAATTTGCTAAGAAAGTTCAAAATGAGAAATGGTATGTTATTTCAAGTATACGGACAGACCATAGAGATGAGTTTGAAAATCAAGACTTTGTTAAATTCTGTGATGAATCTGACTTTCAGCATGTGTTCTCCTCACCATACACTCCAGAGTAGAATGGAGTTGTGGAAAGGAAGAATAGATCATTGCAGGAAATGGCTAGAACTCTTTTAATTGAAAGTAATATTTGATATAGCTAGTATAACCACCTAGATGGGGGTGAATAGGTGCACAAACGATTTATCGAGATACAAAAGCAATTATAGGCAACCAATAGAAAGGAGGTTCTCTATTGATTAACAAAATAAAGTACGATCAAAGTAAAGAGAGTAAGGAAGAGAAAATTAAACACAAGGTTTATAGTGGTTCGGCTTATTCCAAGCCTACGTCCACTCTTCCACACTGACAGCCCACCGGTTGGATTTCACTATGAATAAAAGAGAAGTTACAGCACAGCTTTTCCTTGATTCCACAGTGTAGATGATCTATCACACCTCCTCAAGGTTTCTCACAAATATAGACTCTCTTTTGTATACAAGGTTTCGCTCAAAGGAATTGTCTAAACAACAAGGAGCTTCAGACTTTGGAATTCTTCTATCGCGCACTACTCGAATAACTTAGAACGTCTTCCTTATATACTCCTTTATGCCATCATACCCGTTGGCACTTACCAAAGCAATTCCTCCAATCTACCCGTTGGACGGAATCAATTAGGAAGATTATTCGAGTTATTAAAGGAACGTGTCGATAGCCCATCAATCATATTCGCCCATACAATCAGTATCTCGGTTTCCATAAGTAGAACCTTCCAAGAATATTTAGGCAATCATCGGTTCCTTAATCTTCAAGTCAATCTCGATCAATCAAAGGATTCCGTTGTGTCTTTTCCAGCCAAGAGATCTTCTCTGGTTGATAAAGTCATATCCTTAATGAAACATCAAGTTCGGGATAACCTTTCTTCAACGGATTAGAGACTTTGTCAATGAGGATAGACTTTGAGTCTTGAGTCCTGGGCTGTCCGGAGGTCTTGAGACTTTTAAATGGCGTAGAGTCTGCAAACCTTCAGACTAGACTGATGGAAACGTTTTGTCAGCTTCAAAACACTTCAAGAAAATTTCTCCAACAATCTCCCCATTTTTTATGGTGGCAAAACTTTCCTGCAGATTTGGACAACTTTGACCTGCAAAACATTTCTCAAACGCATATGCATATCTTATAGAGATAAATGGCTAAATGAACAACACTAGAATCTGCAACCATAGAAAATAGGTTAGTCTAATATGTGATAAAGCCATCCATAAGATATCAATAGTAGTTAATAGAAGCAGTCAAGTCCAAGTCTAGTTCAGTTCTCATCCAGACACAAAAACAAAGTCAAACAGATCAACACAATCCAACAAACAGTCCAACAAACCATACGATTAAAAGTCAAATTGTTCAAATCTTGCATCTCTCCCCCCTTTGTCAGCATTAAAAAAGGTTGAGATTAAAATGGAATAACGTCAAGATTGCTTGGGAACGCGGACAAGCTAGAAATCTCTCATAGACTGAACGATGCCTTCTAGCCTTTTCAAGTCTTCCTTCAGTTGTGTAATCTCCTCACCCTTGGCATTGGCCTGAATCTGAACAGAGAGGGCTTGGATTTTATCATTCAACGAACATGAAGAAACTTGACCCGCATTTTGCAAGGTTTGAACCTCGCATCCCAAGGCATAAATTTGACATCCATGATTCTGCGAAAATCTGCTGCATTATCAGTTTGAGTACTTGCTTCGGCTCGATCTGATGGAGTAAATGCAGACGATGGTAGACCAGTATAATCTCGCAGGTTTGGCGATGAAACTTCATGACCTTCCTCTGGAAATTGAGAGGCATAAATGTCCTCTAGTCTGCAGGTGAGCGACTGACTCCTTCACTTGCATCAGGATATGAGGACTTCCCTCTTTTCTCTTGATCTCCCCCTATTTCCATGCCTACGGGTGGAGAAGAATGTTCCTCGGGTTCTCCTTCTTCTCTTCTTTCTTCTTCTTCTTTCTCAACTCGTTCCTTCTCAGCTTGTCTTTCTTCTTCTTCCTTCTCCTTTGCTTCCTTCTCCTCTGTTGCTTTCGTCATTTGTTAGATTCTTTCTCTGAACAGACTGACTTAAATTCTTCAAAGCCATTGCGAAATGGTGAGGTTTTCATCATCATCTTCATCTTCAACAATAAGAGCTCTTCTTTTCGTTCTTGAAGCAACCAAGGGCTCCTTTCCTTTCCCTTTTGATGAAGAAGAGGGTTGATGAGTTTGACTGAGTCTTCTCCTTGAATTTCTCCAACGCCTTGTTCAATTCTTTCGGACGCATTTTGGTCACCATTTTCAGTCCTACCACCATATGATCGCACGGTCGAACACAAAAGATTTGCGGAGGCTGAATATTTAGATGTCGAATAACTTCGTCACAAGACTCGGGGTAAGGAAGTTGACCTCTGTCCTTCATCATGGCTCTATACATGTGGAACATAACTTGTATGAGGAAAGAAAACCTTTTCCAAAGTGAGGATGGCATACATCGGCCTTGCCTCTAAACTTGAAACATCAGTCTTGGAAGTTGATTTTGGTCGGAGGCAATTGATCACAATCTTGTGAAGCAAGATGTTGAATGCATTCATCCTTAAGTAGGAAATCTTTTCCTCTGTTCTCTTGTCCTTAACAAGTTCCAATGTAGCACGAGCAATAGAAACTTTGATCGGTTGATATCTTCCTCTCTCAACTCCTAATACATCCGCCAAAGATATCCATATCCACAACATAGTCTTGATCTTTGACACTTTGAAAGAGAATCTATTCGCATCCAAAAGCTAAGATTTGAATAGAAATATGCTGTTAGTTCAAAGATAGGCCTCTCGTAGTGTCGGAGCGTAACTTTTCAAGTTGAAGATAACCGAACTTTTCCCTCAAGTTCACATACACAGCATCCAGAAAATCAAAATCCACACTCCTAGGGTTTATCACCCCACGCTTCAGCAATTTTGAGTACAAATCCTTTTGTTCCTTCAATCTGAACAAGTCTCCCATTTTTCCTCGATTTTCAACCGCAACACCCATTCTTGGTTGAAATTGGTTGTACAGTTTATCATCACCATTCCCATCTACAGGATTAACTCCCTAATCACGAGGATCACTTGGGATATTCGCAAGGGTTTCTTCAGCCACCCCTTTACGAGCGATTCCCAAACTTTCCATTTTTCGCGAAAAGATATATTCATTTCCATATCCTTTGTCTTTAAGAAAATCATCGACATACTTCAAAGGAGTATGTATCGCTTTTAAAGCACGATACAGCTTATACATATAAGCGGGTTTTTGAACTCTTACAGGATCTGCATCCTCGATTATTTCTTCCTCTTGTTGATGATCAACGCCTTGAGGACTAGATGGAGGAGAGTGACGCGCGAGAATGTTGTGGGCTCTCTTCGCTGATCTGGGAGACACTTCTTCTTCGGTGAGATCGAAGTGCGTAGGCCCCTCACTCATTCGCCGTGGTCCCCGCTTGCGATTCTCGAAGACTTTCTTGAAGACGACATCTCTCTTAGTTTTTGGAAGATTCCTTGCTTGACTTTCCCAAGAGAGATGACAACTTTTTCGAAAATTAAACAAGGGAAGAATACGGGAATGGAAGATCGATGCTTTCTAGGGTTTTTGAGAGTAAAGTGAAGAGAAATCAACAGTGCACGATCGGTTAAAAAAAAGGAGATAAACGAACCGTCACAAAGGAAAATAAAAGATGCCTTTTCAAAATAACTGTCCTTTTTCCCGAAAATAGTCATTTAAAAAATAACTTCCTTTTTGAAAAGGAGACGATACAATAATTACGCCGATTAAATATAGCAATTTAAACACAGTCTGACAGTTGTACCTCTTCAAGATAAGATTCGAGAGAGAGAGAATTACTTACAGTCAAGGTCTTGTATGTCTGAGTCTGAAAGTCTTTAGACTTTGATTTCCTCATACCTCAAAATGTTGAGTCCGGGAACGGATGGTTTCAAATTGATTTTCTCCAAAGGCTTTGTGAATATATACGGTTGATTCTTTGAATCAACAAATTGAATTTAAACTTCTCCATTTTGAACATGATCTCTAATGAAGTGATGTCGAATCTCTATATGCTTTGCTCTTGAGTGAAGAATTGGATTTTTAGTGAGATTGATAGCGCTGGTGTTGTCGCAATTAATCTCCGTGCATGAATCTTTAATTCCAAAGTCTCTTAGCTGTTGTTTTATCCAGAGAATTTGAGAACAGCAACTCCCAAGAGCTACATACTCTGCTTCTGTTGTAGAGAGAGCTACTGTACTCTGCTTTCTTGAAAACCAAGATACTGTCCTGCCTCCAAGTAGTTGATAGGTACCCGAGGTGCTCTTTCTATCAACTCTGCAACCGGCTAGATCTGCGTCTGAGTATCCAAGAAGAGTAAAGTCTCCTCTTTTAGGATACCATAGACCGATGCTTGAAGTAGAAGCAATGTATTTAATAATACGTTTTGTAGCATTTAAATGAGATTCTTTAGGATGCTTGAAATCGGCACAAATGCAAACACTAAACAAAATGTCAGGTCTAGAAGCGGTAAGATAAAGAAGTGAACCAATGATACTCCCGTATAGCTTCTGGTCGACTTTCTTTCCTTCTTCATCTTTGTCTATCTTCAAGGAACTTGACATTGGTATTTAACCTTCTTGCAATTGTTCAGACCAAACTTTTTGACGAGATCATTAGCATATTTTTCTTGATGAATAAAAGTTCCTTCCTTCATTTGTTTCACTTGAAGCCCGAGAAAGAAGGTTAACTCACCCATCATGCTCATTTCAAATTCATCCTGCATAGTCTTAGAGAATTTCTTGCACAGACTTTCATTAGGAGATCCGAATATAATATCATCGACATATATTTGAACTAGCACAAAACTTTTGCTTTCTCTTTTAATAAATAAAGTAGTGTCTACTTTACCTTTTACAAAACCGTTTTGGATTAAAAACTTACTCAGCCTGTCGTACCAAGCTCGAGGCGCTTGTTTTAAACCATATAAGGCCTTTTTGAGTCTGAATACTGAGTCTGGTTTCCTTGGGTCTTCAAACCCGGGTGGTTGTTCCAAATAGACTTCCTCATGGATGAATCCATTTAGGAAGGCACTTTTAACATCCATTTGGAATAACCTGAAATTCTTATAACAAGCAAATGCAAGTAATAAACGAATTGCTTCTAACCTGGCTACCGGTGCATAAGTCTCGTCATAGTCGATCCCTTCTTCTTGTGTGTATCCCTTGGCCACGAGTCTTGCTTTGTTTCTTACGACCTTTCCTTTTTCGCCCATCTTGTTTCTGAAAACCCATTTAGCTCCAATAACTGTTTTACCTTTTGGCTTTGGAGTCAATTCCCAGACATCATTGATACTGAATTGCCTGAGCTCTTCTTGCATAGCTTCTATCCAGCTTTCATCAGATAAAGCTTCATCTATGCTTTTGGGTTCTATTTCAGAAATAAGAGCCACAACACTAGACTCTTCGCGCCTTTTGGATCTTGTGCGAATTCCTTCATTGATGTCGCCAATAATAAGATCTTTGGGATGACTGGACTTATGTTTCTAGTTGCTGGTTAATTTATCAAATTGATGATCACTTCCTTTACTTGAATCTTCAACGAGATACTGTCAGCTGGTCCTTCAAAGTCTCGAGCTTCTTGAGATTTAGACTTTGTAGAGTTTGGAGCATTCAGTCTCTTCAAGATGAGTCCGAATAGATTCATTTTGTATAGAATCTTGGAATTTGACATTCATTGATTCTTCCACAGTTTGAGTCTTCTTGTTGTAGACTTTATACGCTTTGCTTGTGGTTGAATATCCAAGGAAAATGCCTTCATCGACTTTTTCTTCAAACTTACCAACTCGATCATTTGGATTTTTCAATATGAAACATTTGCATCCGAATACATGAAAATATGAAACTATGGGCTTCTTTTCTTTGAATAGTTCATAGGGGTTTATTCTAGAATAGGCCTTAGAAAAACTCTATTGATAATATAGCATGATGTTGAAACTGCTTCAGCCCAAAACCGTAAAGAGATATTGCTTTCAATTAAGAGAGTTCTAGCGATTTCTTAAAGAGATCTATTCTTCCTTTCCACAACTCCATTTTGCTCTGGAGTATATGGAGAAGAGAACAAATGCTGAAAACCAGATTCTTCACAAAATTTAGCAAAATCTTGATTTTCAAATTCACCTCCATGGTCTGTTTTTATACTTGAAATAACATACCCCTTTTCATTTTGAACCTTCTTAGCAAAAATTTTAAAGTAAGAGAAAGATTCAGACTTACTTGCCAAGAAATATACCCAAGTAAATCGTGAGTAGTCATCCACAATTACTAGGCAATGTTTCTTACCTCCAATGCTCTGCGTTCTTGTTGGTCCGAAGAGATCCATATGCAAGAGCTGCAGTACACGGTTAGTGGAAACTTGATTTAATGGTTTAAAGGAACTTCTTACTTGTTTTCCCAATATACATGGTGTACATAGATCGACTTTTGGTATGATAAATTGGGTAGACCACGAACAAGTTTCTTTGCTTTGAGATTTTAGCTATCTCGCTTCATGTTGATATGCCCAAGCTTTTGTGCCATAAGTTCGCTTCGTCTTGGATTGAGATTAGACATTGCGATTCATCCGGTTTCACGTCTAAGAGGTAGATATTCCCATGTCTTCTACCCATGAATGACTCGAGTAGAGTCTTTACCGGTTCCCGAACAAATACCCTCTTGAAAGTTGATTTTAAAACCGGCATCACAAAGCGATCGACACTGACAACATTGTAATTGAGCCCTTCAACTAAAGAAACATTGCTTATTGAGAGGTTCCCAATCTTTACAGTTCCAAATCCCACTATTTTTCCTTTGATGTTTCCTCCAAATGAGGCTTTTCCACCATTCACTTGAACAAGCTTTATGAAACAATTTGAATCTCTGTCATATGTCTCGAGCATCCACTATCCGATATACCATTTCACTTTTTTTCTTGATAGTGACCTGCATTTAAAAAGAAACTCAAGCTTTCTTTGGTACCCATATTTTCTTGGGTCCTTTTGAGTTAGTCTCGATATACGGTTTTGCCCAAACTTTATTGTGTGTCTCCAAACCATAGGACATTCTTTCTCAAAATGATCCGTACTATTGCATTTTGAACATCTAAGAGCATTGTGACCTCTTTGGTTTACAAAGGTCCTTTCAAAATGATTTTTTGTAAGCATTTCTTGTGGGTCTTTGTTTAATTCTTTCTTTTACTTAAGGAAAATTGATTAAAGGAATGGTTTCAAGAGTCATTCCTAAGCATTTGTTGAAATAAGGTCTTTGAACAGAAAGTATTTTCTCCAGTTTTCAGATCCTAGAAAAATCTTTTGGAAATATTTAAAATATCATTTTTCAAGAATGCATTTTGTTTTAAAAGATTATCTTTACTTTCTCCGAGAGAAGAAACATTCTGGTCTAAGCATTTCACTTTTTCTTCCAAAACATTCTCTTGTTCTTTTAAAGCAGAATTTTCCTTTTGAGTTCGGAAATTCTTTTAAGAGAAGTCTTAAGACTGAAAACATAATTCATCAATGTATTTTGAAACTTTAATAGGGATTTTGAAGTTACTTACCTCGAATTCACTTTCTGAATCTGAATCAGTCTCAAAGTTTGATTCGAACTGACAGTGTGCCATTAGACATATGTTGGCATAGTCATTATCACTATCTTCGCACTCGTATCACTCGGGTTTCAGCTTTGAGAGCTTTTCGATATTTTTCAGTTTTTCCTTTCTTCTTCCTTATAAGAGACAGTTGAGTCTCGATGTGTCCATTTTTCTTACATTCGGCGGACTACATCTTTGTTTGATTCATCGTCTTCAGCA
This sequence comes from Eucalyptus grandis, assembly GCF_016545825.1. Lineage (NCBI taxonomy): Eukaryota > Viridiplantae > Streptophyta > Magnoliopsida > Myrtales > Myrtaceae > Eucalyptus > Eucalyptus grandis. Next base: position 129,962 of record NW_024096438.1, read on the forward strand.
GACTTGGTCTGTTGCTTTTGAAAACTTTGTTTCTTTGCATTGAATCTTCTTCCTTTTCTATTCAGCTTTCTGAATCTTCTTATCATGAGAGCAAGCTCCTCATCGTCCATATCATCTTCGTAATGCTGGCATCGAATCGTCATTGGATTTTAATGTAATGGATTTCTTACCTTTAGGGTCTTCGTCTTCATTGATTCGTTCCACTTCATAAGACTGAAGAGTTCCAACCAATTCATCAACAGATAATGGCATGTTTCTTTGGGTCTCTCTGATTGAGGTCTTTATATGATTACAATCCTTGGAGAGTCCACGCAGTAGCTTGTTTACTTTCATGGGATCAGAAATTGGTTGACCTTGATTTTCAAGACCATTTACGATTTACGTAAACGACTAAACATGTCGGGGTTATAGATTCTCCTGGTTTCATTCTGAAGGCTTCATATTGACCGAGGAGAATGTTGATTTTAGTCTCTTTCACTCGATCGGTTCCTTTGTAAGTAATGTGTAATCTATCCCAGACTTCTTTGGCTGTATCACAAGAAGATATTATGTTATATTCAGTAGGTGATAAAGCACAATATAAGGAATAAATAGCTTTTGCATTAAGAGCTTGTCTCTTGATTATCTCTTCTTGAGTCATTTCGCTAGACTCAACAGTGTCTTTTCCTCTTTCTGAGACAGGTGTAGCTTTATGAATGATTCATTTTTCTACAACGTCCCATTCCAGAGGATCCTTTGATCTTAAGAACACCTTCATCTTGTTTTTCCATATGTTGTAGTCCTTTCCAACAAAGTAAGGCATGCAGTGTTGCTTTGCCCTTACTGACCTTGGAGCCAACATACTAGCCATGGATCTTTAACTCTGAAGTAAAACACTTCAAACAAAGTGAGTACACGAGCTCTGATACCAATTGATATAGCTAGTATAACCACCTAGAGGGGGGTGAATAGGTGCACAAACGATTTATCGAGATACGGAAGCAATTCTATGCAACCGATAGAAAGGAGGTTCTCTATTGATTAACAAAATGAAGTACGATCAAAGTAAAGAGAGTAAGGAAGAGAAAATTAAACACAAGGTTTATAGTGGTTCGGCTTATTCCAAGCCTACGTCCACTCTTCCTTACTGACAGCCCACCGGCTGGATTTCACTATGAATAAAAGAGAAGTTACAGCACAGCTTTTCCTTGATTCCACAAAGTGTAGATGATCTATCACACCTCCTCAAGGTTTCTCACAAATATAGACTCTCTTTTGTATACAAGGTTTCGCTCAAAGGAATTGTCTAAACAACAAGGAGCTTCAGACTTTGGAATTCTTCTATCGCGCACTACTCGAATAACTTAGAACGTCTTCCTTATATACTCCTTTATGCCATCATACCCGTTGGCACTTACCAAAGGAATTCCTCCAATCTACCAGTTGGACGGAATCAATTAGGAAGATTATTCGATTTATTAAAGGAACGTGTCGATAGCCCATCAATCCTATTCGCCCATACAATCAGGATCTTGGTTTCCATAAGTAGAACCTTCCAAGGATATTTAGGCAATCATCGGTTCCTTAATCTTCGAGTCAATCTCGATCAATCAAAGGATTCCGTTGTGTCTTTTCCAGCCAAGAGATCTTCTCCGGTTGATAAAGTCATATCCTTAATGAAACATCCAGTTCTGGATAACCTTTCTTCAACGGATTAGAGACTGTCAATGAGGATAGACTTTGAGTCTTGAGTCTGGCTGTCCGGAGGTTTTCAGACTTTTAAATAGCAGAGTCTACAAACCTTCAGACTAGACTGATGGAAACGTTTTATCAGCTTCAAAACACTTCAAGAAGATTTCTCCAACAACATTTCTTCTCGTTTTTGGGCTGAAGCAGTTTTTACAGCATGCTATATTATTAATAGAGTCTTCATAAGGCCTATTCTAGAGAAAACTCCCTATGAGTTGTTCAAAGGAAAGAAACCAATTGTTTCCTATTTTCATGTGTTTGAATGCAAATGTTTTATATTGAAAAATGCAAATGATTGAGTTGGTAAGTTTGAAGAAAAATCAGATGAAGGCATCTTCCTTGGATATTCAACCACTAGCAAAGCTTACAGAGTATACAACAAAAAGACTCAATCTGTGGAGGAATCGATGAACGTCAAATTTCAAGACTTTAAACAAAATCAATCGATTCAGACCCAACAAGAAGAATCTGAACCTGCTCCAAGCTCTACAAGGTCTAGACCTCAAGAAGCAGCTCAGACTTCAGAGGACCAGCAACAAATAATCATTAAAGAATCAAATGAAGAAAAAGATTAACAGGCTGACAAGCCAACCAGCAAATGGAAGCACAAGTCTAGTCATCCCAAAGAACTCATTATTGGTAACATTAATGAAGGAATTCATACAAGATCCAAAAGGCGTGAAAAGTCTAGTGTTGTGGCACTTATCTCTAAAATAGAACCCAACAGCATAGAAGAAGCTTTAACTGATGAAAGTTGGATCAAAGCTATGCAAGAAGAACTCATGCAATTCAGTATTAATGATGTCTAGGAATTGACTCCTAAACCGAAAGGTAAATCTATCATTGGAGCTAAATGGATTTTCAGGAACAAGATAAACGAGAAAGGAAAATTCATAAGGAACAAAGCAAGACTCGTGGCCAAAGGATATACGCAAGAAGAAGTGATAGACTATGATGAGACTTACGCACTAGTAGCAACGTTAGAAGCAATTGAATTATTACTTGCTTTTGCTTGTTATAAGAATTTCAGGTTATTCCAAATGGACGTTAAAAACGCTTTCCTTAAATGGATTTATCCAGGAGGAAGTCTATGTGGAATAACCTCCCAGTTTTGAAGACCCAAGGAAACCAGACTCCGTATTCAGACTAAAAAATGTGTTATATGGTTTAAAGCAAGCACCTCGAGCTTAATACGACAGGTTAAGTAAGTTTTTAATTCAAAATGGCTTTATTAGAGGTAAAGTAGACACTACCCTGTTTTTTTTTTTTTTTGTAAGAGTGTAGACACTACCCTATTTATCAAAAGAGAAAGCAAAAACTTCTTACTTGTTCAAATTTATGTTGATGATATTATTTTTGATCTTCTAATGAAAATTTGTGCAAGAAATTCTCTAAGTCTATGCAGAATGAATTTGAAATGAGCATGATGGGTGAATTAACCTTCTTTCTCAGACTTCAAGTGAAACAACTAAAGGAGGGAACTTTCATTTACCAAGAAAAATATGCTAAAGAACTTGTCAAAAAGTTTGGAATAGAGAATTGTAAAAAGACTAATATACCAATGTCAAGTTCCATGAAGCTGGACAAAGATGGAGGAAAGAAAGTGGACCAGAAGTTATACAGGAGTATCATTAGTTCACTTCTTTATCTTACTGCTTCTAGACCTGACATTCTGTTTAGTGTTTGTATTTGTGCTAGATTTCAATCAGATCCCAAAGAATCTCATTTAAGTGCTGCAAAACGTATCATCAAATACGTTGCTTCAACCTCTAATTTAGGTCTCTAGTATCCTAAAGAATGAGACTTTACTCTTCTTGGATATTCAAACGCAGACCTAATAGGATGCAGAGTTGATAGAAAGAGCACCTCAAGCACCTGTCAATTGCTTGGTAACAGGATAGTATCTTGGTTTTTGAGGAAGCAAAGTACCGTAGCTCTTTCTACAGCAAAAGCAGAGTATGTGGCCCTTGGAAGTTGTTGTTCACAAATTCTGTGGATAAAACAACAGCTAAGAGACTTTGGAATTGAAGATTCATGCACTAAGATCAAATGTGACAACACCAGCGCAATCAATCTCACCAAGAATCCAATTCTTCATTCAAGAGCAAAGCATATAGAGATTTGACATCATTTCATTAGAGATCATGTGCAAAATGGAGAAGTCTCCATTCAGTTCATTGACTCAAAGAATCAACTGGCAGACATTTTTACAAAGCCTTTGGAGAAAAGTCAATTCGAGGTTATTCGTTCCAAACTCAATATCTTAAAGTATGAAGAAGTTCAAACTCAGGGCTAAAAAGTCTAAAGATACTCAGACTCAGAAGATCAAGAATCACGACTGTAAGTTATTTCTATTTTAGAAATTTATCTCTCGGATAAAATCTCGAAAATGTACGTTCATCTATTAATCTGTAATCGATTGATGTTATCTTTCCCAGTTTTCGTGATTATCGCAATCATTCCTTTTCAAAAAAGTAAAGAAAAGTTATCTTTTGAAATGACGGTTATCTATTTTTTGAAAAGACAGTTATTTTTTGAAAAGGCATTTTTCTATTTTTCTTTTTACGTCGTTTCGCATGCCTCGTTTCGACTGCATTATATACTATTGGTTTTTCTCTGTTTTACTCACAAAACCCTAAGAAAGCATAGATCTTCAAATTCTCTTTTCCTCTCTTGTTTAATCCTCGAAAAGTTTTCACATTTCTTGCGAAACAAGCTTGGAATCTCTAAAAGACTGTGAAGAATGTCGTTCCAAAGAAAGTCTTCAAGGATCACAAACAGGGGACCACAACAAATGCGTGAGGGTCCTACGCATTTTGACCTCACCGAGGAAGAAGAATCTCCTAGACAGCAGCAGAGCCCACAACATTCTCAACAGCGTCCATCTCCTCCATCTAGACCTCAGGATATTGATCATCGAGAAGAGGAAGAAATCATTGAAGATGCAGAACCTGTAAGAACTCAAAATCCTGCTTTTATTTTTAAGCTTTACTGTACCTTGAAGAAGGGTGGTACTCCCTTGAGCTATATTGATAAATTCTTAAAAAAGAAAAGGTATCAAAATGAAACCCACTTTTTACGCACAATGGAATGATTGGGAATTGCTTCAGCGAGGTTAGCAGAACAAGCATTTGGAAATATCCCAAGCAATCCATGTGTTGGAGGGCTGAGTCAACCTGATGGGAATGATGATGATAAGATGTACACTCATTTTAAGCATAGAATGGGTGTTGCGGCGAATATTCAAAGCAATAGGACGGATTTGTTTCACTCGGAGGAACACATGCGACTTTACTCTAAGTTGCTAAAGCGGGGGTGATCAACCTTAGAAGTGTAGATTTTGATTTTCTTGATTATCTGAATGTTAAGCTGCGAGAGAAACTCACTCTTCTTCAACTAGAACGATTTTGTTCTGAGATGACAGAGGCTCATGTTGAACTCACTGTGTACTTCTATTCTAATCTAAGTTTCTTAGATGCGAATAGATTCTCATTCAGTGTTCGAGATCAAGACTATGTAGTTGACATGGACACGTTGGCTGATGTGATTGGGGTAGAAAGAGGGAAATTCCAATCAATTAATGTGTCTATTGGACGTGCGGCGGTAGAGCTTGTTCGAAATGGAATGGTGGAAGGATGAATTTCATATTTGAGGATGAATGCCTCAAATATCTTGCTTCACAAGATAGTGATCAACTGCCTCAGACCCAAATCGACTTCGAAGACTAATGTTTCAAACTCGGAGGCAAAGCTAATGTATGCCATTAACGCTGGCAAAAAGTTCTCTCTTCCACACACTATCATGTTCCATATGTACAGAACGATGGTAAAAGACAAGGGCCAACTTCCTTACTCAGCACTTGTCACTAAGTTATTCAGACATTTGAATATTTAGCCTCCCAAGATTCTATGTATTCGAACCTGCGATCAAATGGTGGCGGGACTTAAAATGGTTTCCAAAATGCATCTGAAGGAACTTAACAAGGCTTTGGAGTGATTTAAGGAGAAAATCCCTGTCAAGACTCATTCAGTCTCTTCGGCTACAAAACAAAAAGAAAATGAGCCCATGATTGCTCCATCCAAGAAAAGAAGAGCACTCATTTTGGAAGATGAAGAAGATGAGGAAGATATTACCATTTCTGCTCTTAAAAGCTTACATCGTTTTGTTCCAGAGATAGAGGAGAGACGGGATCAAGATAGAGAAGAGTCAGAGCAAAGAAGTGGAGAAAGAGAATTGTTGAGAAAAGAAGCAAAGAAAGAAAGGACTGCAGAAGAAGAAGAAGGCTGAGGTGAACAAGAGGAAACAGAGCATGAAGAGTACTTCTCACCGCCTGAAGGCAATAAAACAGGGAGAGTTACTGAGAAAAAAGGTACATCTTCAATTGCTTTTACTAGTGAAGATGTTAGTCGTTCACCTGCAGATCCAGAAGACATCTATGCCTCTCAAGTCTGGGTGCTCATATAGAAATGCCATCATTTTCCAATACACCTTAGACTGATCATGTAAAGGCCAGTACTCAGACTGATAATTTAGCAAACTTTTGAAGACTGCTTGATGTTCTTATGGAGATGCGAGGCCAAATTTATGCCCTGGGATGCGAAGTTCATAATCTGCAGAATGCAAGTCAAGCCTCTTCAATTTCCTTGCATGATCAAATTTATGCCGTTACTCTTCAAGTTCAAGCTAATGTCAAGAGTGAAGAAGTGGCTCAACTGAAGGAGGACTTGAAAAATCTAGAAGGAATTGTCCAGTCGATGGGAGATTTCCAACTTGTTCGTGTTCCAAAGCAATCCTAATTTCATTCTCTTTTCATCTCTACCTTTTTAAAGCTGACAAAAAGGGGGAGAGATGTTGTAGATTTGAGATTTAACTCTTGACTTTTTTATTGACTTTACTTTTGTTTGGTTTGGTTGTGGTTGTGAGTGGATTGAATTTGGATTGTTTAATCATTTAAATGTTTGTTGCAGTATCTTAAGCACTGTTGATATTTCATGGTAGAGATAGTTGTTTATTTACAAGACTAACTTATTTCCTGTGGATGCAGATTTAATGCTATCTTTACTAAGTCAATTATTTTCTAGGAGATATCCATGTTTGCTTGAGTATTGTTTTGCAGAACAAAGATATCCAAATCTGCAGGAAAGTTTTGTCACCATCAAAAAGGGGGAGATTGTTGGAGAAAACTTCCTTGCATGTTTTGAAGCTGACAAAACGTTTCCATCAGTCTAGTCTGAAGACTTGCAAACTCTTTCGTCAAAGTCTGAAGACCGCCGGACCACCGGACTCAAGATTCAAAGTCTATCCTCATTGACTGTTTCTAGAACGTCGAAGAAGACTTATCCAGAATTAAGTATTTCTGTAAGGATTTGATTATATCGACTAAAAAAGATCTCTCGGCTGGATATAGCATCTCGGAATCCATTATTCATCTTGAGATTGATTCAGGCATTTTAGATTCGTTGATTGGCGAAGTATATTTGGAATGTTCTACTTATGGAAACCTAAATCCTGATTGTATGGACAAGCGGGATTGGTGGGCTATCGTCATATTCCTTAAATAACTCAAGATCTTTCTAATTGATTCTGCCCAACAGGTAAATTGGAAGAGCTCCTTTGGAAAGTGCCAACGGGTATGAAGGCATGGAGGAGTATATAAGGAAGACGTTCCAGTTATTCGAGTGTATGCGCGATAGAGAAATTCTAAAGTCTGAAGCTCTTTGTTCTTTGTCAATTTAATTGTTAAGTGTGAACTTGTACTCAAAAGAGAGTTTATACTTCTGTGAGACCTTGAGGAAGTGTAGCAAAGTCTCTACACTGTGGAATCAAAGAAGAGCTATACTATAACAACTCTTTTGATTATTAGTGAAATCCAGCCGGTGGGCTGTCAGTGCGGAAGAGTAGACGTAGGCTTGGATTAAACCGAACCACTATAAACATTATGTTCTTCTTCTCTTTCCTAAGCTCTTTTACTTTGATCGTAACTCTATCTGATTATTAAAGTCTAATTTCCTTTTCATAGTCTATTCCTAAACAGAGTTGGTTTAAAAGCAAAATTTTATACTTTACCCTACAAAACTATTCACCCCCTCTAGGTGCTCGTACTAGCTTTCACAGTTTTAACATGTAGAGAAGCGGGAAACTATATTTTGAAGTGTCTGAAGAGTCGAGTAACAAGCGTAGAGTAAGGTAGTTGCCCCTTGTCTTTCACAACTATCCTTCACATGTGCATTAGGATAGTGTGAGGCAGTGAGAACTTAAAATGAATGTCGATTGCATACATCAACTTTGCTTCAGAGTGAGAGACATCAGTCTTTGAAGTGGATTTGGGTCTAATGTAGTTGATCACGATCTTATGAAGTAAGATATTGGAGGCAATTATTCTAGAATAATAAATCTTGCCCTCAGCAAATCTGTCCCGAACAAGAGCCAAGGTTGCTTCACTAACAGACACACTGATTGGTTGAAAACTCCCTCTTTCCACACCAATCACATTCACTAATGTGTCCACATCAACTACAAATTCTTTGTCCCTAACCATAAAACAAAATCTATTTGCATTGGTTCAACATCTTCAATGATTTCTTCTTTTGCTTGTTGCTATGGAGGATCTTTAGTCGCTTGCTGTGAGGAGTGACGCTATTAAGAATGTTGTTGTTGTTGCTGCTGCTAAGGGGAATCTTCTTCTTCAATTAAATCAAAGTGGGTAGGACTCTCTAGCATGTGTTGTGGTCCCCTGCTCTCATTTCTAGAAGATTTCCTAGTCATAACTTCTGGATATTCTGAGTTTGAACACCTTCAGACTTTACCCAGTAAAAGATATGATGTTCAATCTTGCATGAATAGACTCAAATAGTTTTTTCTCTAGTGGCTTTGTAAATATTTCTGCCAACTGATTCTTCGAGTCAATAAACCGAATCATAACTTCTCCATTTTGAACATGATCTCTAATGAAATAGTGTTAAATCTTTGTATGCTTTGCTCTTGAATGAAGAATTTGATTCTTTATGAGATTGATGGCACTGGTGTTGTCACATTTGATCTCAGTGCACAATTCTTCAATACCAAAGTCTCTTAGCTATTGTCTTATCCACGAGTTTTGAGAGCAACAACTCCCAAGAGTAACATATTCTACTTCAGCTGTTGAAAGAGTTATGGTACTCTGTTTTCTTCAAAACCAAGATACCAGCTTGTTGCCCAACAGTTGACATGTACCAGAAGTGCTCTTTCTATCAACTTTGAATCCTACTAAATCTACGTCCAAATGTCGAAGAAGCGTAAGTCTCTTTCTTTGGGATACCACAAACCTAGTTTCGAGTAGTTGCAACGTATTTGATGATGCGTTTTGCAGCACTTAAGTGAGATTCTTTGGGATTTGAATGGAATTTAGCACAAATACAAACACTAAACAAAATGTCAAGTCTAGATGCAGTAAGGTAAAGAAGCGAACCAATAATGCTCCTATATAGCTTATAGTCTACATTATTTCCTCCTTCATCTTTATCCAGCTTTAAAGAACTTGACATAGGTGTCTCTGTCTTTTTGCAATTCTCTAATCCAAACTTCTTGATGAGATCTTTTGCATACTTCTCTTAGTGAATGAAAATACCTTCCTTTGATTGTTTAACTTGGAATCCCAGAAAGAAAGTTAACCCACCCATCATACTCATCTCAAATTCATCTTGCATGCATCTAGAAAACTTCTTGCATAGATTTTCATTAGGTAATCCAAAAATAACATCAACATAAATTTGAACAAGTAGAAAATCTTTACCTTCTCTTTTAATGAATAAAGTAGTATCTACATTTCCTTTAACAAAACCATTTTGAGTTAAGAGTTTACTTAACCTTTCATACCAGGCTCAAGGTGCTTGCTTCAATCCATATAGGGCATTTTTCAGTCTGTAGACTGAGTCTAGCTTTCTTACATCTTCAAAACCAGGTGGTTGTTCCACATAGATTTCTTCTTTGATGAATCCATTTAGGAATGCACTCTTTACATCCATTTGGAATAACCTGAAATTTTTATAGCAAGCAAAAGCAAGTAATAATCTAATTGCTTATAACCTCGCTACTAATGTATAGGTCTCATCATAGTCTATTCATTCTTTTTGCATATATCCTTTGGCCACAAGTCTTGCTTTGTTCCTGACCACTTTTCCTTTTTTGTCTACCTTGTTCTTGAAAACCTATTTAGTTCCAATAATAGATTTACCTTTAGGTTTAGAAATTAGTTCCCAAACATCATTAATGCTGAACTGTCTAAGCTCTTCTTGCATAGCTTCAATCTAGCTTTCATCAACCAATGCTTATTTTATACTTTTGGGTTCAATCTTAGAAATGAGTATTAAAGCACCAGACTCTTCTCGCCTTTTGGATCCGGTACGAACTCCTTCATCAATGTTGCAAATGATGAGTTCTTTGGGATGACTTGACTTATGCTTCTAGTTGCTGGTTGGTATGAGAATCTGCTGATCTTCTTTTTCAGTTGAATCTTCTGGTTCTTCTTGTTCTTGATCTTCAGAAGTCTAAACTACTTCAAGGGAAGTAGACTTTATAACGTCTAGAGCAGGTTCAAATTCTTCAAATTGAGTTTGGTCCACTTGATTCTACATAGAGTCTTGAAATTTAATGTTCATAGATTATTCCATAAACTGAGTCTTTTTGTTGAATACTCTATAGGCTTTGCTTGAGGTTGAGTAGCCAAGAAAAATTCATTCATTTGATTTTTCTTCAAACTTACCGGTTCGATCATTTACATTTTTCAAAACAAAACACTTACAACCAAACACATGAAAATAAGAAACATTTGGCTTTTTCCCTTTAAACACATCATAAGAAGTTTTCTTTAAAATAGGCCTCAAGAATATTTTGTTAATGATATAGCAAGCTGTAGAAAACGCTTCAGCCCAAAATTGAGAGGAAATATTACTCTCAATTAAGAGGGTTTTTGCCATCTCCTACAATGATCTATTCTTTCTTTCCATAACCCCATTTTGTTCTAGAGTATCAGGAGAAGAGAAAACATGCTGGAAAGCATATTCATAACAAAAATTTGCGAAGTCTTGATTTTCAAACTCACCTCCATGATCTGTTCATATGCTTGAAATAGCATGTCATTTTTCATTCTTAGCCTTCTTGGCAAATTTTGAAAAGTAAGATAATGCTTCAGACTTACTTGCCAGGAAGAATACCCAAGTAAAATGAGAGTAATCATCCATGATTACTAAGTAAAATGAGAGTAATCATCCATGATTACTAGGTCTAAAAAGGTATGTAGAATCTGCAAAAAACTCGATTAATAGAAACTTGATTTATAGGTTTAAAAAAACTTATAACATGTTTTCCCAAACACATGGCGTGCATAATTCAGACTTTTGATAAGCCAAGTTGGGCAGTCCATGAACAAGCTTCTTGGAGGAGATCTTAGCAATCTGCTTCATATTAACATGGCCAAGCTTTCGATGCCAAAGATTTGCTTCATCTTGAATGGAAATTAGACAATGAGACCTTTATGGTTTTATATCTAGAAGATAAATATTCACATGTCTTCATCCAGTGAAAGATTGAGAAAAATCTTTACTAGTTCCCAAACAAATGCCTTCTTGAAAATTAACTTTAAATCCAGTATCGCACAATTGACTTATGCTGAGTAAATTGTAATTCAAACATTTCACCAAGGAGACATTGTTGATTGTGAGACTTCCAATTTTTATAGTTCTACATCCAACAATTCTTCATTTGCTATTTCCACCAAAAGAAACTTTTCTACCATTTATTTGCACAAGCTTTATAAAACAACTTGAATCTCCTATCATGTGTCTCGAACAATATCCAAATACCATTTGATCTTTTTCTTGATAGTGACCTGCAATGTGGCATTCTAAAATTTCATAACAACCCCTAGATGCATTACGACCCATGAATAGGTGATGGAAGCGCCATCGGACTATATTATAGTCATTAGACCATTGGATTTCAATTAAACAAAGCCGAGCATTGAATGGACAATTGTTTTGTTGGAAATCTATCCTATGTCCATGTGTGATCAAGGATTGTACTAAAGGATGAATTGATAAGGAAATTTCTGTTCTTGGCCGTGTACTCTATAAGTTGGATTACCATCGATTAATGTTGCAAAATTTTATGGCCATGTAAGTATTTGTAATTAAGTAATTATGAGTGGGGATTAAGGTGGATTATTAGAAGCAAGTATGGGCTGGACACCTAAGGCCCAAAACTGCCCAAAGCAGCCCACCCTTTCCCCCATTCGGTCAACCAAAGGCCTAGCCTAAGCCTGGCCCATTGAGGGCCATCACCTTTGCATGGAGATTGACAAGTGGCGTGAGGGATTCTCCATGTGTCTCTAGCATGCAAAAGGCTACTCACCACTTGTCCATGCATCTTCCACTTGTCCTTTCCATGAGAACACTTGTCACTTGCATGCAAAAGTAGTGAATTAGTTAATCAAAGGAAAGCAAAAGCTTTCTGTAAAGGAGAGTGAGGCCGAGAGAGTGAGGGGGCGAGCAAGTGTGAGGGAGAGAGAGAGAGAGTTTGAGAGAGAGGGTGAGCAGCGAACAGTCCATGCGTGTGAGGGCAGAGAAGGAAGGCCACCCTCCACCCGTGCCGTGTCCAAGCTACCACCGTCGACGACACCAATCCCCATCGCCGGTTGGACCAAGCCGCGATTCCCGAACCCCTGTTTTTGGCCAGCGATCGAGTAGAGAGGTTTAAGGCAAGTAGGAGTTCTTCAATCTATGTTTTGCTTGCTGTTTTATCTAGTTAAGAGTTGGTGGATGTGAGAAAGGTGAAATTTTAGAGCTGCATGTTGGATTTTGGACATGTAAGATGAAGCTAGATCAAGAAAACTAGGAAAAACAAGGGCATGCATTGTAGATTTCGAATTTGAGATGGAACAAGAATTTAGAAATCTGACTATGGAGGATTTTGGAAGTGATAAGGCTATGTTATAGTGTAATACACTTGTATCTATTTGATTGTGGATGTTGGAGGTCGAAATTCAAGGAGTAGGAAAAACTCTCATTAGGTTAATTGACCGTTTTGTGAAGAACAGTGTGACCCTAGGTGACTTTTTGATTTTTATGTAATTTTCCAGCCACAATTTGACTTTTATTTCTTAACAAAACTTGCAGAGAATATCTGTAGGAGTAACATATAAAAAATTTAGCATAAATGGACAAGATTTGGTCGATGAAATGATTTTCATACGGAAATGCTAAATCTGAAAATTTTACAGAAACCGTAGCAAGAAATACCAAAGTTTTTTCTCTTTATATGTATGAAATTTGACTTGGTGTTCTTCATGAAATTTGTTCCTTTAGGTCTCATTGATAATGTTTCAATATTTCATAATGTTCTGAGTCCATTTAGTATTTATTGCAAAATTTCTACCGGAACTGTGCATTGTAAAAATCGGGCCATTCTGTTCTTGAATTTTCATCAAAGTGTCCGAAAGATAAGGTGTTTCAAATGGATATGTGATAAGATGGTATTGGCTGTGGATATTTATGCAATATTGAGATGTGATAGAGGGCCCATGAGACAACTTGTTTTAGCATTTGAAAATGTTTTGTGAATTAAAATGCTAAATGTTACCGTTGAGCCCTCGGGTCAACGATGCCCCGGGAGTCGGGTTGCCCAAAGGATCAAGTGAGTCGATGCCTTGTGAATGCCCGGTGGCCCTAAGTGGCTGAATGTCGGAGGTTTTTCCTCGGGAGTTTCAGGATGCCCGGTGGTATATCGGTACGTAATTCCAGGGGATGCCTAGTGGTATGTCAATACGTAATTCCCGAAGGCAAGGGTAACCATTTTCATGGTGAGCCCCTGGCGATTCCTCGTGATGCCAAGTGGGATGCGAGATGCCCTGAGGTGTGTGCCGGAGGACTCCGCGACGCCAAGTTGGGTGCGGAATCCCAGAAAGATGCAAATATTGGTCCTCTGGGGGATGAAACCTTTTGAATGATAAAACGGACGATTATATTAAGTATGAGTGTGGTTTGGTTATGGGACTAAATTGTATGGCATAGAATGGGACATGTCATTTCAGTTTGGCCCTATGATTAGGACTTGTGTGGCTAGACACGAAGCATCTTATTGGTTGGAAATGCACTAGTCATTGCATTGAAGAGTTATATGGTTTGGATGCATACTCATTCATGGATTGCCTATTTTATGTACCATACTTGAATCTGGATATAAATAGTAATGCTTGATATAGCTTGATGAATCTTTTACTACTGAGTGGTTGTACTCACGCCATTTGGGGACTAACATTTCAAACTAGATAAGATGCCTCTGCTATCATCGCTACCAGCAAATGGACCAAATGGTTGGATATGACCACGAGGAGGAGGATAGCAAAGGAAGGAAATTTTGGATGCCGACACCAATCGATGGACTTTAAGTATACGACTGTTGGAAAGGATGTCAGTTATCTTTTGATACGTAGCTGGGTATAGAAAATCACGGCGTTTTTGATGTACCAACTCATGATGTCCATCTAGTTTTATGTAAATAAAGGTGTACAACTTTAACTTATAAGATGTTTAGTTGGTGTGCATCGTTTTCTAAATATAGGGAAGGGAATTGTTGGATACGCTTCCGCCATATAAATTGCGCAGGGACCGGTCTAAATGACATAAACCCCCAGGATTTATGGATTTATCAATTTTTATGGTATCAGAGTAATAGACTTTAAGGTAAAGAGAAAGGTAAGTGCACTATGGCGACCTCAACAAATCGGGGACCGTTCAAGGGGTGCCACATGCAATCATAAAAAGAACTCAAACTTTCTTTGGTACCCACATTTTCTTGGGTCTAGGGGAGTTAGTACTAAATACAGTATTTGCCTAATCCCTCTTAACAGGTCTCCAAACCTTGGGACATTCCTTCTCAAAATGTTCTAAGCTGTTACACTTTGAACATTTGAGAGCACTTCGGCCAATAGGTTTTACAAAAACTTTTTGAAAATGGCTTTTGTAAAATGTTTTTGTAGGTCTTTATTTGATTATTTCTTTCACTTTTGGAAAATCAATTAAAGTAATGGTTTATGGTGTCATTCCAAAACAAGATTTGTTGAAATAAGGTCTTTGTACTGAAAGAATCTTTTCAAACTTCTCAGATCCTTTTGAAAATCTTTTTATGATATTTGAAGTGTCCTCTTTCAAAAAAGTATTTTCCTTCAAAAGAAAGTCTGCATTTTCTTTCAAATCAACAAAACTTTTGTCTAGATTTTCAAACTTTTCTTTGCAAGAAATTTCTTATTGCTTCAGTTTAGAATTCTCCCTCTTTAGCTTAGAAATCCGTTTAAGAGATGTTTTGAGACTAAGACAGAGTTCATCTATAGACTTTGAGACTTTAGCAAGAATCTTTAAATTACTAACCTCGACTTCTTTGTCTGAGTCTGAGTCTGAATCTATTTCTAAGTTTGAGTCTGATTCTAAATTTTCCATTAAACATATGTTGGCATATTCTTCGTCACTTTATTCGCATTTAGTATCACTCCATGTCTCTTCTTTGAGACCCTTTTTGAATTTCTCTGTTTTTTCTTTCCATTTCTTCAATAGAAGGCAGTTGGGTCTGATGTGCCCCTTTCTCTTGCTCTAAGCAAATCACATCTTTGTTGGTCTCATTGTCCTCAGTTGATTTCTTATGAAATTTTTTAGTGCTCTGCCTCTTCCAATTAAACCTTCTTTCTTTTCTATTTAACTTCCTAAACTTCCTAATCATGAGTGCTAGCTCTTTATCGTCCAAGTCATCTTCAAAATTTGTATCATCAGAATCATCGTTAGATTTTAAGGCAATTGACTTCTTACCTTTGGGATCTTCTTTCTCATTGATTTGCTCCACTTTATATGATTGAAGTGTGACAACTAATTCATCTACTGAAAGAAGCATGATCCGCTGGATTTCTCTTATTGAAGTCTTCACGTGATTCCAGTTTTTAGAGAGTCCACGCAACAATTTATTGACCTTCTTTGATCTTGAGATTGGCTGTCCTTGATATGCTAGACCATTTACAATCTCTGTGCAACGACTGAACATATCAGTGATGGATTCTCCTAGCTTCATCTTGAAGGCTTCATACTGTCCGAGTAAGATATTGATTTTTGTTTCATTAACTCGATTAGTTCCTTCATAGGTAACATGCAACCTGTCCTAGACTTTTTTTGCTGTTTCACAAAATGAAATTCTATTATACTCAGTAGGAGATAAAGCACAGTATAGTGAATAGATGGCTTTAGCATCAAGACCTTGTCTCTTGGTTATTTTTGCTTGTGTAATTTTGCCAGCATCTGCAACTTCCTTTCCTCTTTCTGAGGTTGATGTAGCTTTATGAATGACCCATTTTTCTACCACATCCCATTTTAGGGGATCTTTCAATCTCAGGAATGCATTCATCTTGTTTTTCCACACATTGTACTCATTTCTATCAAAATAAGGAGGTATGGTGTTGCTTTGGCCTTCAACCAAACCTGGAGACAAAATACTAGCCATAGATCTTTAGCTTAAGAAGTAAAAACACTTCAATGAATAAGCACACAGGCTCTAATACCAATTGAAAGGGCTAGTGCAAATACCTAGAGGGGGTGAATAAGTGTAAATGAAAATTTTTGCAAGACTTAGTAGAAGTAGTTTCCCTTAGAAGATAATAGACTAAAGACGTAATCAGCTTTAAATAATTATATAAATCTACGAATAAAAGTAATGAGTTCAAGGAAAGAGAATTAGAACACAAGGTTTATAGTGGTTTCGGCTTTAATCAAGCCTAAGTCCACTCTCCCGCGCTGACAGCCCACTAGCTGGATTCCACTATGAATAAAAAGAGATTTTACAACTTGTGATCTTCGACTTTCTCAATGAAGAGTCTCTACTGGTCTCTCACAAAGTCTCACTAATAGTTTTTCTCTTTTGTATACAACTTTGAGCTCGATGAGTGAAAGAGCAAAGAACTAGAAAGCCTCAGACTTTGAAAATTTTCTTTCACGCACTATATCAAACAACTAGAGAGTCCACCTTAAATACTCCTTCATGCCTTCACAACCATTGGCACTTACCAAAGGAATTCTTCCAATCTACCCGTTGGACAGAATCAATCAAGGAGATCTCGACTCATTAGATGATTGTGATGAATGCCCGTCAATCATGTTCGTCCATACAATCAGGATCTTTGGTTTCCATAAGTAGAACCTTCAAAGTTTGCTCGCCTTTCAAAAGATCTTCATATCGGAGTAGCTTCCAATAAGAATAATCAATCAAGTAGATGTTATATCCAGCCATAAGGTCTTCCAAAACCATACGAATTGAATCCTTGAAGATAATACCGCATCTGGATAATTCTTCATTCTTCGGTTTGGAAACTATCAGTGTGAGCAGACTTTGAGATTAAGGTCTGGCGGTCTTCAAACTTTGACAAAAGAGTCTTGAGTTCTTCAGACTATAATACTTGAGTCTGCAAGTCTTCAAACTAGACATTTGGAAATGTTTTGTCAACTTCAAAATAGTAAATGAGGTTTCTCTAACACATTTCGCTAAATAGCTCACTTTGGAGGCCAGAAATGCCCTCAATTTGGCCCCTCCGAGTTTCTATTCTTTTCCAAATTGTTCGAATTGATTTTCCGTAAAAATCATAAGCTCGCCAAAAACTCTTCAAAGGATGAGTCGACAATCCTTAAATAAATCGTAACATGCCAGAACTTTCGATTCCTAAAACCGGGTTCGATTTCGTGGTTAATTTCAACCGAACGCGATTTTAGAGTGACCTCAATTATCGGGTGGCTTTTAGGAATTTTTAGTGTATTTGACCCATGGACGATTATTTTCAAATCACATTGTACATCTTCAACTCATCGGCGACTCTCGATTTTCGTGAAAATCTCGAGATTTTAAATACGAACACAGGATACCAAAATAACTGAAAAATCGTTCTAGTGCCAATTGACAAGAATTTTGCAATTAGGTGAAATCTCCCACACTTAGTCACATGGTTCTGTCAAATAAACCTATCTCTAGTCTCTAATCGATTTTTAACAGTACCGTAAAGACCCTTGCAAATTAGCACGGTCGAGCATTGTCACACCCCGATTCTCGGGCATGCGCCTATCCCGGCTTGGTCGATTAATTAGCAACGTCCTAGGACGCATCACCAACTCGTTTATTTATATACGCATGCGGAAGCAAATATAAAATCCCCAGACAATAAAACAATGGGATAGAAAAGTAGGGCTATATTTTCCAAACCTAAAAAACCACAACCACACTTTTATATAATGCAAACCATATAGTATATATTACAATACTATTAACAAAGTCGGTTCTATCACAACATCAGTTCGCAACTCAAGGTTTGCAAAACAAGGGATTTCAATCCTCTATTGGGTCCTCCTCTGGATCCTCCTCCTCTTCGACGATCTCTCATTCATCCTTGCTCTAGATGGAGCCCACTGCAGAGTACAACAGAGACTCAGGATCATCGAGCTTGGGATCCTTCACATCCACCAACGATCCATCTTTAGGATCTATTGTCCCCTTCCCGAATGAAACTTCCAAAACGTACAGAGATGTATCAGATTCCGGCACAGGACGCTCCCTTCACCTATCATGATAGTGACAATACCACGTCCGGTACTCATGAGGCACCTTATTGGGCCTACTCACGTCAACCCAAACCGTGGATTTCACCAGTACATATTCCAACCCTTCAGGGTGGGGGTGTATCAAAATGTGATAACCTATTTCTGTGATTTCCTTCGGTATACCAAAATGCTCAGGAGGAGCGGGGAGTGCTACCATTTATGGACCTGAAAATGTTATCCCACAACGGGGTGAAACAACGTCTCAGCGAGTTCTACCCCCTAAGACTCGATTAGGAAGAAAATACACCCTAAAGGTTGCCTAAGCACAACCATGTGTTGGAAGTCTTACTTTTGCCTGTGTTCCTTCCTGTAACACAATCAATTCATAACTCACAATCATAACATTAAATCAATTCATCAACTCATCGACCAATCGACTCTATTGATTACATGTCATCACAACCGTTTCTTAGTTGGCTCATCTCATACTATCTATAAAGTTCGCTCATATCAGGACTGCTCACTGCCAAGTAGATAAATAGATAGTACAGCTCGCTTCTGAGATGATTGGGTATACTGCTCTCTCCTAAGCTACCATATCGCCCGTAGGCTGATATAGTTTACCGATATTGCTCATCTAAGCTAATAAGTATACTGCTCTCTGCTAAGCTGCCATATCGCCCATAGGCTAATATAATATACCGGTATACTACTCTCCACTAAGCTAAATATCGCCCGTAAGCTGATATAGTATACCCTCCCAAACACAACCAATTCAACATTTTTATCATTTGTGGCACCCCGAAGCGCCCAAGGTCACCACATCTTACCAAGAAAGTACCTTAGATCCTAGGCTTTTTTTTTAAACGGTCCCAGCGCATCTTATTTGCGGAAGCATAATCAAGTCCTACTAATTCTCCCTCCAACAACCATGATACAATTGCACACCACTAAATGCCATAAGAAAAGATAAAGCCACGACACTTTTATTTACATATTTTCATGATGGATTTTTCTCGGGTCGGTACATCAAGAGAAAGGCCAAGACTTTTCACTACACTTGGCCATAACTCCAACAAGAGACAACTCGACCATCTATGTCGATCATGCAAAATCCTCCATCAACTAGTGTCGGCTATTGTCCAAAAAGTTGCAGCTCCTACTTCTCACGCACAGGCCGTCACACCCATCCCGGTGCATCAGGCGGTGGCGGTGGTAACATCCCCCGCATCACTCCGTCTCGACGAACGTGAACAGATATGAACTCCTGTATGACAGGGCCCTCAGCCAGGCCCACGTCATACATCACTAATGCGCGAACCCGAATGAACGTCAGACTAGGAATGGTGGGACAGTCGATCTCCACACACTCGACCTCCACGTCCGAAGGAAGGCCGTAAAAGACGCCCCGCGAGACAATAGGGAGCGGCATCTTTCTAATCTAAAATGTTGGTCCCTGAAGGGGTGAGTATAGCCACTCGGTAGGTAAATGACCCAATAAACCACTCAATGCATCACACAATACAATCATAACAATCGAGCATAACACATGTCATTCAAGCATCCATGCACAATTTACCTTGAAGCCATGCAAATGTCATCACACCACATGTATATACATACTCATGTAATCGTCACCATCATGTCATAAGTGCACATACATCCATGCACTTACCATCATCATATCACATGTACTATCATGCCATAGGTGCACGTACATCCATGCACTTACCATCATCATATCACATGTACCATCATGCATCCATACACTCATCATCATGCATCCATGCGTACATGTTGCCATACCATGCATGATTCAATTTCAATTTCTCAATTTTATTCTTTCATTTTGAACCACCACATTTCTCTTTCCTGAGACCAGTATTTGCATCCCACATTTATCGCTCACACCCAATCTTGGCATCACGAGGAAACTCCGGCACAAACCTTCGGGCATCCGGCACAATACCTGCCAGGCATCTCGTACCCCAACTGGCATCACGAGGCATCCCCCGGCACAAACCTCATAACTTCCAGCTCCCCATGCTTCGGGCATCTCGAAACTCCGAAGGACCCTCCGGGCATGCATCATGAATCAACCAAGCATCCAGCATAAACCTCCGGGCATGTATCATGACACAACCGAGCATCTGACATTTACACTCCATGGCCAGGCATCCCGACACTCCCGGGGCATCGTCGGCTCACACCTCCGATGGCATTCTCATTTATCATAGTTTATATTCACAATTGTGGCTCAATTTCAACATGGCATACAATGTGATGGCAAACAAGATCATTTTCATCATTTGGTTTATATATGCATTTCCAATCATTATCATACATGCAGCAAGGTCCAATCACTTATGAAAATACAATCCATGGGGTCCATGCAACATAGAATAATCCATACATCATGACCTTCTTGGAATTTACCAAATTCCAGCTTGCACAATTTTGGAAAACATATAAATTAAATATTCATATGGTCTTCAAAATCATGAAATTAGAACATGTGATAGACAAGACATAAAGGTAGCAATTCCATAGGGAACACATGTCCAAAAGAGCTTCACACAAGAAGATATAGTTCACACAATACAGCATGCAAAATTCGGATAAAATCAGATTGTGCAGTTCTTGAAATATTTCGATTAAAATACACAAATGACCTCCAAAAATTATGAAATTTTACCAGGTTATATCCAAGACCCTAAGGTATATTTTTCATGAAGAAATATAGGCCAGATTCGCTCTAGATAATTAACTATAGATGGACGAAGCTACTGTTCCTAGTACTGAACAGTCCAGTTTAGCTGTCTCCGAAAAGTCAAGGTTTCACCTACTTATTTTCCATCATTTCCTCTGAAATTTGATATGTTTTTCCTCAAGAGGTTCGCTACAACTTTCATTAAGGGATCTAGGTGAGATTCTCAAAGGATAGTCACCATTTAGTCCGCGAAGTCGCTGGAGTCCAGTACAATACTTCCAGATCTACCGTCTTCAAATGAAAGTCGTTTCACTGGGCTACACTTGTTCAATTTACCTCAAATTTTAGTATGTTAATTATCAGGATGTTCGCTACAACGTTTGTGAAGAAGTCAAAGTGAAATTCTTAGTAAAAAGTGACATGAAACACACAAAACCACCAAGAGGTCGACAAACAGTTTCAGATCTAGCCTTTTTGTAGAGGGAGGGTTTCACCCCTCAAAACTCAACCATTGTATCTCAAATTTTAGTATGTTATACTTTGAGATGTTATATACAACTTTTGTGAAGAAGTTGAACCCAAAATCCCACTCAAAACCCACATGCAAGCCTCTACAACGTTCTGGGTCAGGCGGTATAGTCGAGAACAGAATACATTTTTAAGAACAACACACTCAAGCTTCGGTTTCTCACACCCTAATCGACCGAGATTCATCACCATAAAAACACACTCACAAGATACAACATGCAAGAGCATAATATAGATCCCAACTTGCCTCCAAAATCGAGCAAACAACGGCACACGGAAGGCGACGGACGAGCAGACGGACGGGCGACGGACGAGCAGGCCTCCTCCTCGCGCGGCTTCTCCCTTTCTCTCTCGGTTCCTCACTCTCTCGCAACCCTCTCTCTCTCTCTCACTTGGCTTGGGCGACAGCCCCCTAAACCGGCCACTCTCTCCCTTTTATTTCCCCCACAAAGCCATCATTTGAAATCATGAGAAGCCACCCACAATGGTCAATGGTGTGACTTCCCTTTTTGCCACTTGGCAAGACCCATGCATAATGGGCTTGGAAGTGGGCGGCCACTCCCCCTCTCTCCTTGGTCGACGGCAGCCCTCTCCATGGGCTTCATGGGCCGGCCTTTTGGCCCATCAAAGGTCCACACTCTTGGGCCTAAGGCCCAAGCCTAATTAAATCAAATCTTTAACCCCTTTTTAATACTAATTAAATCTTTATTGAACCAAAGTACTATAGTGTATAAATTAAATAATTATACACCTAAAATCACAAATCCATAGATTCTAACCCACAATACATATGGGCAAAGATAGATCATCCTTTTCCAAAATTTATCCATTAAATTTGGCCATAGTCCTTAATACAAGACATTAATTTGAGCACCCCTAATGACTGGCAAGGAATTCTAGGATGCCACAATTCTCCCCTCCTTAGGGAATTTCGTCCTCGAAATTAAACGTTACTCATGTCCTTTTTGAAACAAGTAGGGGTACTTTTCCTTCATCTGATCTTCACTTTCCCATGTGGCTTCTTCCATACCATGATGTCGCCATAATACCTTAACCAGAGAAATCGTCTTGGTCCTAAGAATTTGTTCCTTTCAATCCAATATCGGCATAGGCTCTTCAATGTACCTCACTTTCTCATCTACTTCAATGGCTTCATGATCGAGTATGTGACCAGGATCCGGCTGGTACTTCCTTAACATTGATACATGAAACACATCATGCAAATTTTTTAACTTAGGAGGCAGCGCTAAACGATAAGCTACGTCCCCTATCCTTTCAAGTATCTCAAAAGGTCCGACAAATCTAGGGCTTAACTTACCCTTCATTCCAAATCGAGATATTCCTTTCATTGGAGATACCTTAAGAAATACATAGTCTCCTACACTAAACTTCAAAGGCCTTTTACGCCTATCTACGTAGTCTTTCTGCCTACTCTGAGCTATTTTAAGCCTTTTTATGATAATTTCAACAACTTCAGTGGTAACTTGTAACAGTTCAGGTCCTGTCAATTTCCTTTCACCTACTTCATTCCAACAGACAGGAGTCCTACATCTCCTTCCATATAATGCTTCATAGGGAGCCATGCCTATACTTTTCTGAAAACTATTATTATAAGCAAACTCCACCAAATGCAATCTTTCATCCTAATTTCCTTTGAAATCAATCACACAAGCCCTTAACATATCCTCTAATTTCTGGATTACTCTTTCTATTTGTCCATATGTTTGGGGATGAAAAGCAGTACTAAACTGGAGTTTAGGTCCTAATGCAATTTGAAGACTCCGCCAAAAGTTCGAAGTAAATCTTGAATCCCAATCTGAGGTAATAGTTACTGGAACACCATGTAAACGTACCACTTGACTTACATATATGTCCGCATATTTGTCCATTGGGTAGTCCATGCAAACCACTAGGAAATGAGCAGATTTAGTCAAATGGTCCACTATAACCCAGATAGAGTCATGACCACTTGACGTCCTTGGTAATCCTTGTATAAAGTCCATTGTTATATGCTCCCATTTCCATTCTAGTATGTCTAATGGTCTCAAGAGTCCTACGGGTTTGCGATGTTCCGCTTTTACCTATTGGCACGTCAAACATTGAGAAACGTGCTTAGCCGTATCTGCTTTCATACCATTCCACCAAAAATGCTGACTTAAGTTCCTGTACATCTTTGTACTACCCGGATGAATACTATAATTACTCTTATGTGCCTCCAATAGAATTTTCTTCTTTAATTCTTGGTTGTCGGGAACACAAAGTCGTCCCTGGCATCTTACTACTCCATCATCAGAGACTTGAAATTCTGGTCTTTTTCCTAAAGACACTGCTCCTTTCACTTTAAAAATTTCCGAGTCAGACTCTTGTAAGATTTTAACTTTTTGAATAATTTCAGGCTCAATCCTTAATGCACTAAGCATACTAGTAAGAAAATCTACTTTTAATTTAAATTCTGAGTCTGTTACGGACTTTAACAAGCTCCATTCTGTCATTCTTAAATGGGCCATCTCCATAGCCGACTTACGACTAAGAGCATCCGCTACCTTATTCGTCTTCCTTGGATGGTATTTTATCTCACAATCATAATCCTTTAACAATTCCATCCACCTCCTTTGTCTCATGTTCAACTCTTTTTGTGAGAACAGATATTTCAAACTCTTATAGTCCATATAAATCTCAAACTTTTCCCCACACAAATAGTTGCTCCATATCTTCAAGGCAAACACTATAGCTGCTAATTCTAAACCATGCGTTGGGTAATTCAATTCATGGGGTTTCAATTGTCTAGATGTATAGGCTATAACCTTGCCATGCTGCATCAAAACACATCCCAGTCCTTTGTGAGATGCATCACTATACACTGTAAAACCATCAGGTCCAGTTGGTATAGTCAGGATTGGAGCCGAGGTCAATTTTCTTTTAAGCTCTTGGAAACTCCTTTCACATTCCCCATTCCATTCAAACTTCACGTTCTTTCGAGTCAATTTAATTAAAGGACCTACCAGTCGTGAAAATCCTTCAATAAACCTCCTATAATAACCAGCCAGTCCTAAGAAACTTCGTATTTCAGTGGGCGTTGTCGGTCTCGGCCAATTAATTACCATCTCAACTTTCGCCGGGTCTACTGCAATTCCTCCTCCCGATACTACTTGCCCTAAAAATATTATCTGGTCCAGCCAGAATTCACACTTACCAAATTTGGCATACAGCTTATGCTCTCTCAGAGTTTGCAAAACTATCCTCAAGTGTCGCTCATGCTCTTTAGGTCCTCTCAAATATATCAGGATGTCATCAATAAAAACAATCACAAACTGGTCTAAATAAGGTTTAAATACCCTATTCATTAGATCCATAAATGCAACCGGCACATTTGTTAGTCCAAATGGCATAACAAAGAACTCGTAATGTCCATAACGAGTCCTAAACGCAGTCTTAGGGATGTCTTCTTTCTTAATTCTTAGCTGATGGTATCCCGACCTTAAGTCAATCTTAAAGAAGACCGAACTTCCCTAGAGTTGGTCAAAAAGATCATCAATTCTAGGCAAAGGATATTTTTTTTTAATGGTTACTTGATTCAGCTGCCTATAATCAATGCACAAGTGCATCGATCCATCTTTCTTTTTCACAAACAAGACTGGTGCATCCCAAGGTGAAGCACTTGGTCTAATGAATCCTTTGTCAAGCAACTCTTGTAGTTGCACTTTCAATTCCTTTCATTCGACTAAGGCCATCCTATATGGGGCTTTTGATATAAGTCCTGTTCCAGGCATTAATTCAATTTCAAACTCAATTCCTCGCGCTGGCGGTAATCCAGGCAATTCCTCAGGAAATACATCTTGAAATTCATTAACTACCGGAATTTCATCGAGCTTAGGCTCTTCCTTAGTATAATCTCTAACCATGGCCAGGTACCCTTGACATCCTTTGTCAAGTAACACACGGGCTTCTACTACCGAAATAAGTGCTACAGGTAGGTGGGTCTGACCTCCCAAAAATTCACAACTAGACTGATCAAGTAAGGTAAATTGGATCACTTTCCTATAACAATCCTTCTTGGCCCGATACTTATGAAGCCAATCCATTCCTATGATAACATCAAAATCATACATGGCCATTACAACTAAGTCTATTTCCATATCCTTTCCTCCCATTGTTATCTTACAATTTCCACACACTAGCGTAGACAATAACATATCATTTAGAGGCGTAGAAACACAAAGAGGCGTCTCAAGAGGCGTAGTTTCTATCTTATTCAACTGTCTATATCTTTTAGACATAAATGAATGCGTAGCACCCGTATCAAACAATGCATATGCCTTTTTATCATTTATGAGGATCGTACCTGAGATAACATTTTTGGAAGCTTCCGCTTCCTCTTGGGTGATCGCATACACCCTTCCTTGTGCTGGTGGCCTCTGAGGATTTCTTGGCAAGTTTGGCCTAACAGCATTCCACTATGGCTATTGCACCGAGCCAATGCTCACGTGCAACCTTTCCTGTGGGCATTTTTTCTTAAGATGACCTATTCGTCCACAACTATAACATTTCGGTTGCCCATTACAAGGTCCTGGGCCATGTCACCCATTACACCTTTGACACTCCTCACTTTGATAAGGTGTCCTTTCCAAATTTAGATTACCCATGCCCTTTCCAAAGTTCCCAAAATTGCCCTTCTTCTTAGACTCCCAAGTCTGACCTTGACTTGTATAGGGTCTCTTACTCCATCTCACATCACCAAAAGACAATGATCTCTTATTCTCTAAATGTTCCCTTACCAACTCTTGCTCCACCAACTGTGCCCTTTCATAGATCTCATTATAATCTCTTATGTTCAAAGGCACTAGTTGTTTTCTAATATCAGTCCTTAACCCTTTTAGAAACCTCTTAGCTTTCTCTTCTTAATCCTCAATTAGCCTAGGAGCATATCTAGACAGTTCAGAAAATCTAGCCTCATACTGGTCTACTGTCAGCTCCTTTTGTTCTAGTTGAACAAATTCTGTAATTTTCCTATCCTTAGCACAGTCAGAAAAATGCTTTCTATTGAAAGCTCTCACAAACTCGTCCCATTTAACCTCAGTACCTAGTGGGAAGATTGTGTCCCTTGAAGCTCTCCACCAAAACTTTGCATTTCCCTCTAGCTAGTACTCTGCCAAAGTTATTTTCTCAACATCACTCCAGTCCAACAACCTGAAAATTTGTTCTATTCCATCAATCCAATGTTCCGCCTCCTCAGGACTTCCCATTCCACTAAACCTAGGTGGCTTCAGCTTCAAAAACTGTTCCACCAGCCCTTGAGTACGGCGTTCTGCTCCAGGTTGTTACTGCGCCTGTCTTTCCATCAGATTTCCAATATTGGCCAATGCCTACAGGATGTCTTCCATTCGAGGTTCAGCCCTTGCAGCAGAGGCTTCAGCCCTCGATGGATGAGCACTTTCAGCTCGCACCATGAGTTTCCTGCAATTTCCAAGCATTGCCTCGAGAATAATCTGAGACTCACTGTCTCTATTCAAAGCAACCACTACTACTACAGAAGTAACATATACATGTTACTGGTACCTCAAGATAACTCAAAATAAACTACTAGGGATCTACGAGTGAATTCTCATCACCTGGTATTCAGAGTTAATCAATTATTCCATTTTATATCCTATGTTGTGCATTGTCATCATGTTCCTCAATTTCCAAATTAGGCTCCTTATCCCTCCACCTATAACCATTGCTCTGATAACAAAAAGGGACGATGTCGCACCCCGAAGCACCCAAGGTCACCACATCTTACCAAGAAAGTACCTTAGATCCTAGGCATTTTTTTTTTTTTTGAAACAGTCCCAACGCATCTTATTTGTCAAAGCATAATCAAGTGCTACCAATTCTCCCTCCAACAAACATGATAAAATTGCACACCACTAAATGCCATAAGAAAAGATAAAGCCACGACACTTTTATTTACATATTTTCATGATGGATTTTTCTCGGGTCGGTACATCAAAAGAAAGGCCAAGACTTTTCACTACACCCGGCCATAACTCCAAAAAGAGACAACTCGACTCTCTATGTCGATCATGCGAAATCCTCCATCAACTAGTGTCGGCTATTGTCCAAAAAGTTGCAGCTCCTACTTCTCATGCACGGGCCATCACACCCATCCCGGTGTGTCAGGCGGTCGCGGCGGCAACATCCCCCGCATCACTCCGTCTCGACGAACGTGAACGTATATGAACTCCTGTATGACAGGGCCCTCAGCCAGGCCCACGTCATACATCACTAATGCGCGAACCCGAATGAATGTCAAACTAGGAATGGTGGGACAATCGATCTCCACACACTCGACCTCCATATCCAAAGGAAGGCCGTAAAAGACACCCCGCGAGACAATAGGGAGCGGCATCTTTCTAATCTAAAATGTTGGTCCCTGAAGGGGTGAGTATAGCCACTCAGTAGGTAAATGACCCAATAAACCACTCAATGCATCACACAATACAATCATAACAATCATAGCATAACACATGTCATTCAAGCATCCATGCACAATTTACCTTGAAGCCATGCAAATGTCATCACACCACATGTATATACATACTCATGTAATCGTCACCATCATGTCATAAGTGCACATACATCCATTCACTTACCATCATCATATCACATGTACTATCATGCCATAGGTGCACGTACATCCATGCACTTACCATAATCATATCACATGTACCATCATGCCATAGGTGCACATACATCCATGCACTTACCATCATCATATCACATGTACCATCATGCATCTATACACTCATCATCATGCATCCATGCGTACATGTTGCCATACCACGCACGATTCAATTTCAATTTCCCAATTTTATTCTTTCATTTTGAACCGCCACATTTCTCTTTCTTGGGACTAGTATTTGCATCCCACATTTATCGCTTGCACCCAATCCTGGCATCGCGA
Organism: Eucalyptus grandis; assembly: GCF_016545825.1. Lineage (NCBI taxonomy): Eukaryota > Viridiplantae > Streptophyta > Magnoliopsida > Myrtales > Myrtaceae > Eucalyptus > Eucalyptus grandis. The sequence goes on from NW_024096438.1 coordinate 158,463, forward strand.
AAAAACTCCGGCACAAACCTCCGAGCATCCGGCACAATACCTGCCAGGCATCTCGTACCCCAACTGGCATCACGAGGCATCCCCCGGCACAAACCTCTGGGCTTCCGGCTCCCCACGCTCCGGGCATCTCGACACTCCGGAGGACCCTCCGGGCATGCATCATGATACAACCGAGCATCCAGCATAAACCTTCGGGCATGTATCATGACACAACCGGGTATCCGGCATTTACACTCCATGGCCAGGCATCCCGACACTCCCGGGGCATCGTCGGCTCACACCTCCGATGGCATTCTCATTTATCATAGTTTATATTCACAATTGTGGCTCAATTTCAACATGGCATACAATGTGATGGCAAACAAGATCATTTTCATCATTTGGTTTATATATGCATTTCCAATCATTATCATACATGCAGCAAGGTCCAATCACTTATGACAATACAATCCATGGGGTCCATGCAACATAGAATAATCCATACATCATGACCTTCTTGAAATTTCGGAAAACATATAAATTAAATATTCATATGGTCTTCAAAATCATGAAATTAGAACATGTGATAGACAAGACATAAAGGTAGCAATTCCATAAAGAACACATGTCCAAAAGAGCTTCACACAAGAACATATAGTTCACACAATACAACACGCAAAATTCGGATAAAAATCAGATTGTGCAGTTCTTGAAATATTTCGATTAAAATACACAAATGACCTCCAAAAATTATGAAATTTTACCAGGTTATAGCAAAGACCCTAAGGTAGATTTTTCATGAAGACATCTAGGCCAGATTCGCTCTATATAATTAACTATAGACGGACGAATCTACTGTTCTTAGTACCGAACAGTCCAGTTTAACTGTCTCCGAAAAGTCAAGGTTTCACCTACTTATTTTCCATCATTTCCTCTGAAATTTTGATATGTTTTTCCTCAAGAGGTTCGCTACAACTTTCATTAAGGAATCTAGGTGAGATTCTCAAAGGATAGTCACCATTTAGTCCACGAAGTCGCTGGAGTCCAGTACAATACTTCCAGATCTACCGTCTTCAAATGAAAGTCGTTTCACTGGGCTACACTTGTTCAATTTACCTCAAATTTAAGTATGTTAATTATCAGGATGTTCGCTACAACTTTCGTGAAGAAGTCGAATAGAAATTCTTAGTAAAACGTGACATGCAACACACAAAACCACCAAGAGGTCGACAAACAGTTTCAGATCTAGCCTTTTCGTAGAGGGAGGGTTTCACCCCCTCAAAACTCAACCATTTTATCTCAAATTTTAGTATGTTATACTTTGAGATGTTGTATACAACTTTTGTGAAGAATTCGAAGCCAAAATCCAACTCAAAACCCACATGCAAGCCTCTACAACGTTCTGGGTCAGGCGGTATAGTCGAGAACAGAATACATTTTTAAGAACAACACACTCAAGCTTCCGTTTCTCACACCCTAGTCGACCGAGATTCATAACCATAAAAACACACTCACAAGATACAACATGCAAGAGCAGAATATAGATCCCAATTTGCCTCCAAACTCGAGCAAACAACGGCACACGGACGGCTACGGACGAGCGGACAGACGGGCGACGGACGAGCGGGCCTCCTCCTCACGCGGCTTCTCCCTTTCTCTCTTGGTTCCTCACTCTCTCGCAACCCTCTCTCTCTCTCACTTGGCTTGGGCGACAGCCCCCTAAACCGGCCACTCTCTCCCTTTTATTTCCCCCACAAAGCCATCATTTGAAATCATGAGAAGCCACCCACAATGGCCAATGGTGTGACTTCCCTTTTTGCCACTTGGCAAGACCCATGCATAATGGGCTTGGAAGTGGGCCGGCCACTCCCCCTCTCTCCTTGGTCGATGGCAGCCCTCTCCATGGGCTTCATGGGCCGGCCTTTTGGCCCATCAAAGGTCCACACTCTTGGGCCTAAGGCCCAAGCCTAATTAAATTAAATCTTTAACCCCTTTTTAATACTAATTAAATCCTTATTGAACCAAAGTACTATAGTGTATAAATTAAATAATTATACACTTGAAATCACAAATCCATAGATTCTAACCCACAATATATATGGGCAAAGATAGATCATCCTTTTCCAAAATTTATCCATTAAATTTGGCCATAGTCCTTAATACAAGACATTAATTTGAGCACCCTTAATGACTGGCAAGGAATTCTAGGATGCCACATCATTCCCGATAAAAATAGCCGTGTGTGGGTATATAGTCGGCCTTAGCCAAAATATAATAATTTTACTTTTGAACTTCCCACCAGTTTTAACAATCTCAAAATAGATTTTTGGCACTGCAGACCGACGCCCAATAATTTCCAAATCAATTACCAAAATTATTAAAATTTGAGATAAATACCCAATTTCATAAAACACGACCAATTTGCACGAAATAGCAATCAATTAAATAAACGGAATGCACCATTGAAATTAGCACGAAATTTCGATAACCGGCTATCCGGTCTAATTTTTGAAAAATAATTAATTAATTAAATAAATACATAAATTAATTCTTAAATGCAGAGAATGCATACTTAAGCCCGTAATGCTAATTATATGCCGGAACGGGCCCGGAAAAATTCTAAGACTCGTTAAATAAATATTATAGTCTATTTACTCTCTAATTGCACTAATTATCCACCTAACCACCTAACCATACTTTACTTAATCTAATTAACCCTTAAGCGTGATTAACCTACAAAGCGGGGATTAGCGAGTTAAACTCACTTCATTTGCGATCCCATCGGCTCAAATCGTCGGGGACGCAACGGGAAACAACTTTCTCCAAAACGGGCCTAGCTTTCGAGGCCATGAATGTCTTCAAAAACGGGCATAACAGCAACCACGAGACCCACACCTTTCTATTCCGATCTTGGCTGCAAAAGAGAAGAAATGGGGCTGGTTTGGGTCGAAGATGGATAGAGGAGGCAACCCAAGTTGGTTGCGATCCAGGCGAGGCCGGTGAGTTCCACAACGGCTCCGGCAACGGTACACACCATCGAGGACGAGCGAGGTAGCTCTTAAATAGCCTGGGACAGTGGCTGGTGTGGCATGAGGGCGAGACAGACGGAGGACACGCATGCGAGCGGCAGTGCACGAACAGCGAACGGCAGCATCGGCATGCAAATCCAATGGTTGGCTGGCTTCGGCTGGTCTCTCATTGGTTGTGGGGGTTCGAAAACAACACAATGAAGGGGAAGAAGGACCTGGTCACCGGCCTTGGAGAGGGAGAGAGAGAGATAAGGGGACAAATGGGGCCACCAAGCCTTATTTTCTCCTCAATGGTCCCCTTGACCATTCCTCCACCACTAGCTGGTCCCTTAGCCTCAAATCAATGACCAATGCCCCTCTTTGAACCCTTGAAACAGTCCAAAAGCCTTAGGTGGTGGGAGGTTACGAATTTCACAAATTACTCCCTCAATTGGACACCAAATCTCTCTTGATTTAATCCAATTTGGCCCTCATAAATTCAATCGATACCTCACCGATCCAATTGGTATTTTTCCTCACCAATTGATCCCACTTGCATCCCAATTGTGGGATCAAAAAGGATCCCCGACATTTTCTCAACCAAAACGACGCTACCTCGACTTTTTCCCAAAAAGTCTCAATTTGCAGGAAAAATCTTCTGAGACTGAGTCGATGCTCCTAGAATTAATTGTGACATAACATAACTTTTAATTTCTGAAAACGGACTTGAATTCGCCATTAATTTCAATTCGGCGCGATTTTACCGTGACTTAGGCTACCGGGTAGCTTTCAAAAAATTTTACGCAAATGACCAATGATCGATTTTCTTCAAGCCATAATGAACTCACTCGACACGTTGGCGACTCTCGGTTATCATGAAAATCTTGAAAATTCAAATATAGACACAAGGTACCAAAACGATAGAAAAATCATTCTAGTGTCGGTCAACGAGAATTTTTCAATTTAGCGGAGTCACTCACAATTAGCCACACATCTCAGTTAAATCGACTTATCTCTGATCCCAAACCAATTTATATATGTGCCGTAATGATCTCTATAGATAAGCATGGTCGAGTAGCTGATTCCTGGTCGAATTCTTAAGTCTATTGCATTAAAATTCCTTAATGGCTTGCCCAGCTAGTCTAGTTATCTCGAGAGTGATCAGCTTTAAGAACAACCCTATAAGCGCATCAATGAAATGCCTGATTAATTCAATATAAAATGGGATTGAAAATCTGGGATGTCACAACTTTTCCCCTCTTATAAAACTTTCATCCTTGAATACAACACTTAAACAAAAAGGTGGGGGTATAACTATCTCATTGACTTTTTAGTCTCCCAAGTTGCTCCTTCAGTATCATGGTGTTGCCAAACTATTTTGACCAACGGAATGGTCTTTGTATGCAAAATTTTCTCTTTTCTGTCCACTATCTAAACTGGGCTTTCAACATATGACACTCAGTTATCCACGTCCAATTCTTCAAAATTAAGCACATGGGTCGAGTTAGGCTCGTACTTCCTCAACATCGACACGTGAAAGGCGTCGTGCACGTGCGCCAATCTCGGCGGCAACGCAAGACGATATGCTAAGATACCAATCCTCTCTAGAATTTCAAATGGACCTAGGTACCTCGGATTCAGTTTTCCTTTCTTTCCAAAGTGCGGAGTTCCCCTCATTAGTGACACCTTCAGAAAAACGTGATCACCAACTTGGAATTCCAATAATCTATGGCACTTATCTACGTAACTTTTCTGTCTACTCTAAGCAGTCTTTAATCTGCCTCTGATCACTACAACGGCATTTACTGACTGCTGGACCAACTCTGGGCCTGTAATCTTTCTTTCCCCAACTTCATTCCAACACACTGGTTTTTTGCATAATCTGCCATACAACGCTTCAAAATGAGCCATCTGGATGCTCTACAGATAACTGTTGTTGTAGGCGAATTCCACCAGGTGAAGTTGTTCTTCCCAACTTTCTTTGAAATCTAGTACACAAGCTCTCAGCATGTCTTCGAGGGTCTAAATTATCCTCTCAGAATGGCCATCCATCTAAGGATGATATGCCATACTGTATTGCAGCTTTGTACCTAAAGCACTTTGTAAGCTTTTCCAAAAAGCAGCGATAAACCTCGGGTCTCGATCTGAAGTTATCGTCACTGGCACTCCATGGAGACGATTCACTTAATGCACATACAGATCTGTGTGTCTATCCAAACTGAGGTTCTTTTGTACTGCACTGAAGTGAGCCGATTTCATCAACCTATCGACCACTACCTAAATCGAATCATTCCCTCTCTGACTCCTCAGTAGTCCGGTCATTAAATCCATCGTGATATGCTCCTATTTCCATTCTGGGATCGTGAGAGGTTATAGACGTCCTCCCGGCTTGCAATGCTGAGCTCTCACCTGTTGACACGTCAGACACTTAGCGACTTGCTTAGCAATGTCCACTTTCATACCTGACCACCAATAGTATTGATGCAAATTCTGATACATCTTGGTACTACCAGGATGAATGTTGTAATTGCTACAATGTGCTTTTAATAAGATATCCTCTCTAAGCTCCACATTGTTAGGTACAACCAAACATCCTCGAAACCTCAGTGTTCCCTCATTAGAAATCTGAAAGTTAGCCTTTCTTTTCTTAATGTCCTCCTGTAGAATCTTATGTACATCAAGGTCTATCGGTTAGAGTAGTTTGATTCTGATATGGACATCCGATTCAATTATGAGGGTGGCCATAAGACTCGAAAGGTGGCCTACCTCAAATTTGAATACCAAATCTCAAGCTCTTTCTATTAAGTTCCACTCCTTAATTAGTATGTGAGAGATTGAAGACTTTCGACTCAAAGCATCGGCGACCTTGTTCGCCTTTCCCAGGTGATATAGGATATTACAATCGTAGTCCTTCAGTAATTTCAGTCTCATATTCAACTTCTTCTGAGAGAATAAGTATTTGAGACTTTGATGGTTTGTGAAGATCTGGAATTTTCCTCCACACAAATAGTGTCTCCAAATCTTCAGAGCAAAAATAATGGCTGCGAGTTCTAAGTCATGCGTCGGGTAATTCTGTTCATGAGATCTCAACTGATGGGAGGCGTATGCAACAACCCCACCATGTTGCATTAGCACGCAACCTAATCCTCTGAATGATGCATCATTATAGATCTCGAATCCTCCATGACCAGATGGAATGGTCAGCACGGGTGAGATAGTCAGCTTTTGCTTCAGCTCCTGAAAACTACTCTCGCACTTGTCCGTCCACACAAATTTCTCTTCTTTCTTTAGGAGTATTGTCAAAGGCGATGCTAATGATGAGAACCCTTCCACAAATCGTCTGTAATAACTTACCAAACCCAAAAAACTTTTGATCTTGGTCACTGTAGTTGGTCTTGGCCAGTTGATCATAGCTTCTATCTTGCTCAAGTCCACAGAGATTCCTTCGCCTGAAATCACGTGATCTAAGAAAGCAACATGAGTCAACCAAAACTCACACTTGCTGAACTTGGCATACAACTAATGGACTCTCAACATTTGCAACACTAATCTCAAGTGACTCTCATGCACTTCCTCACTCCTTGAGTGCGTCTGAATATAATTGATGAACACGATCACAAACTAATATAGATATTCCTTAAATACTTGGTTCATCAGTTCCATGAAGGCAGCTGGAGCATTCGTCAACCCGAATCGCATCACTGTGAACTCATAATGACCATACTAAGTACGAAATGCTGACTTAGGATTGTCCTCTTTCCTAATCCTTAGCTAATGATATCCTGTCCTCAAGTCGATCTTTGAGAACATCAACTCTCCTTGCAATTGATCAAAAAGGTCATTGATCCTCAGGATTGGATTCTTATTCTTGATTGTTACCTGATTGAGTTGATGATAATCAATGCATAAGCGCAACGAACCATTTTTCTTCTTTATGAATAGAATTGGTGCTCCCCAAGGTGATGCACTGGGAAGAATGAATCCTTTATCCAATAATTCTTACATCTGCACCTTCAGTTCTTTCAACTAAAATAACGCCATCCGATAAGGAGCCTTAGAAATTGGCTCTGTCCCGGGTGCTAGCTCGATCACAAACTCAATTTCTCTCTCTGGTGGTAATCCTAGCAATTCCTTCGCAAAAACATTTGGAAATTCTTGCACCACAACAATGTCTTCCATCTTCAGCTTCTCAACTGTCGTGTCCACGACAGTTACCAGGTAACCTTGACAACCCTCGTCTAATAGATGAGATCAAGATGATTGAGGGTCCTCCTCGACTCTTGACAAACTCGAAGCTCTCACCCTCTAACGAGTTAGACTAAATCGCCTTGCGATAGCAGTCCATCTTAGCCCGTTGTTTGGTGAGCCAGTCCATGCCAATAATTAAATCAGACTAATAAATCTATTTTCCCCTCTCACTCACCAATCTCTAACTTGCAATCAGAACAACCCAAAGTAGCAATCACTTTATCCTTCAATGGTGTAGATATGCAAACTACTGACTCCAACAATATAGGACTTAATCCTAACAACTTAACATATTGTTCGGCAATAAAGGAATGGGTCACTCCTGGATCAAATAAAGCATAAGCAGGATGGTCGTTCAACAAAACCATACCTATGATCACGTCAGGCACAGCCTCTACCTAACCTTGTGTAATGGCATACACTGTGCCTTGAACTGGGGGTCTCATCTGTTCTACTTGTAGCACATTCTAAGGCGCATACCCTCTGATCTGACCTATAGGTGGCAACGGTGGCAACTGCGATTGGCCTCTTGGCCTGCTAGAACAATCTCTGGCCCTGTGACCCTAGTGGCCACATTCAAAATAAGTGCCCATCCTTCGAGGGCACTGATTCACAACATGTCGTCTTCCACAAAGGCGACACATCTTGATCCGGCTTGCTCAAGACTAGCCAACTCCACCCTTCCTGTTGGGTGGGATCTGGAACCTACCTCAAGGCATGGGCCTCTTTCCCTGAATGATCCCTTCTCTGTGGGAGCTAAACCTCGATCCTGATGAGGCAGCTTGCTCATTCAACCCTCTCTCTATCATCTGGGCTCGACATAGACTTCTCGATATTCTATCAAATATAACTGTAGCAGAGGTTGCTTTAGTTCAGAATGAAGACCATTCTTGAACCTTCGGGCTTTTTCCTCAAGGTCCTCGACTAACCTTAGAGCATATTGACAGAGCTCCGCAAACTTGACCCCATACTGGTCAACAGACATTGATCCCTAACGAAGGCGCTGGAACTACTCCATCTTTTGTTCTTGGGCGTGCAGAAAAATACTAATCGCTAAAGGCTCTGAGGAAGGCGTCCCACACCAGGATCATACCTTCCAGGAATACTGTATCATTGGCGGCTCTCCACCAGATGTTCGCGTTCCCTTACAGTTGATACACTGCTAGAATTACTTTATCCTCTTCGTTGCACATCAAAAGTGTAAACGCATTCTCAAGTTCTTGGATCCAAAGTGACGCGGCCTCCGGATCTCCTGTACCAATGAACCTCGGCATGTTTAGTTTCAAAAACTGTTCCACTAACTTGTGGATCGGCCTCTCTCTCAGCACTACCACATTTTCCAGTTGAGCTTCAATAGGAGCAACAATGGGTGTAGCGGCAGGTGCGGCAAGAGGTGCGGTAGCAGCTGCGGCAGCAACAACAGCATTGGCAACAGCAATGGCGGCGGCTTCAACGGCGGTGGTGAAGGCAGCGGCTTGATCCCGAGCCTGTTGCCCCATCAATTCTCTCATTACATCCAAAGCCTGGGTGATCCCAATGGTTCCCTGATCATCCGAGGCTGCTACCCCAGCACCAACATGAGGTGGTGCTTCATCCTAGCGCTAGCCTGTGCTGGCACTTTACCTCTACCTCCTCGGGTACCAACCTTGGTCGACGTCCTACCCTGAGTCACGGCTCTAACCATTCTCTTATCGAGAGTTCACTACTCCTTATCACTCATGGCTCAACTTTATCCACTAAAGCCTACTTTCAATTCCACACCGACCTAGAAACAGAGTAATCCACACCACGGGCAATTCTACCAATCAACAACCACAGACATGGACCAGCATGAATTTAAAGGCCATCCTACTACTATCCCATGAACCATCTCTCCTTATTACTCAAATTCCTAACCTTGGCTCTAATACCACTAAATGGGGATGTCACACCCCAATCCTCGGGCCCGCACCCATCCCCGCTTGGTCGATTAATTAGCGACGTCCCAAGACGCATCGCCAACCCATTTATTTATATACACATGTGGAAGTATATATAAAATCTCCAGACAATAAAACAATGGGATAGAAAAGTAAGGCCATATTTTTCAAACCTGAAAAACCACAACCACACTTTTATACAATGCAAACCATATATTATATATTACAATACTATTAACAAAGTCGGTTCTATCACAACATCAATTCACAACTTAGGGTTTGCAAAACAGGGGTGGGATTTCAATCCTCTCGTGGGTCCTCCTCTGGATCCTCCTCCTCTTTGATGATCTCTCCTTCTTCCTCGCTCTAGCTGGAGCCCACTGCAAAGTACAACGGAGATTCCGGATCGTCAAGCTTGGGATCCTTCGCATCCACCACCGATCCATCCTTAGGATCTGTTGTCCCCTTCCTGAATGCAATTTCCAAAACGTATAAAGGTATATTAGATTCTGGCACAGGACCCTCCCTTCGCCTATCATGATAGTGACGATATCACGCCCGGTACTCATGAGGCACCTTATTGGGTCTACCCACGTCAACCCAGACTGTGGATTTCACCAGTACATAGTCCAATCCTTCAAGGTGGGGGTGTATTGGAATATGATAACCTATTTTTGTGATTTCCTCCGGCATACCAAAATGCTCGGGAGGAGCTAGGAGTGCTGCCATTTATAGACCTGAAATGTTATCCAACAACGGGGCGAAACGACATCTCAGCGAGTTCTACCCCCTAAGACTCGATTTGGAAGATAATACGCCCTAAGGGCTGCCTAAGCACAATCACGAGTTAAAAGTCTTACTTTTGCGTCTGTTCCTTCCTGTAAGTTAGTTCAATTCATAACTTGTAATCATAACATTCAATCAATTCAGATCGACTCATCAATGAATCGACTCCGTCGATTACATGTCATCACGACCCTTTCTTGGTCGACTCATCTCATACTATCTATAAAGTCCGCTCATATCAGGATTACTCACTACTAAGCTGATAAATTGATAGTATAGCTCGCTTCTGAGATGATCGAGTATACTACTCCCTATTAAACTGCCATATCGCCCATAGACTGATATAGTATACCGATATTGCTCAATCTAAACTGATAAGATATACTACTCTCTGCTAAGCTGCCATATCGCCTGTAGGCTGATATAGTATACTGGTATACTACTCTCTACTAAGCCGACATATCGCCCGTAGACTGATATAGTATACCCTCCCAAACATATAAACCAATTCAACATTTTTATCATTCACAATAAAAATAGCCATGTGTAGGTACACGGTTGGCCTCAGCCAAAATATAATAATTTCACTTTTGAACTTCCCACCAATTTCAGCAGTCCCAAAATAGATTTTTGGCGTTGTAAACCGATGCCCGGTAATTTCCCAATCAATTACCAAAATTATTAAAATTTGGAATAAATACCCAATTTCACATAACACGACCAATTTGCACGAAATAGCAATCAATTAAATAAATGGAATACACCACTTTGAAATCAGCACAAAATTCCGGTCACCGACTATCCCAGTCTAATTTCTGGAAAATAAATAAATAATTAATTAAATACGAAAATTAATTATTGAATGCAGAAAATGCATACTTAGGCCCGTAATGCCTAATTATATGCCAGAATGGGCATAAAAAAATTCCAAGACTCGTTAAATAAATACTAGAGTCTATTTACTCACTAATTGCACTAACTATCCACCTAAGATGCATCGGCAATTAATTAAATTTCATTAATCTAATCTATCTAACCACATAACCATACTTAACTTAATCTAATCAACCCTTAAGTTTGATTAACCTACTAAGCAAGGATTAGTGAGTTAAATTCACTTGATTCGCGATCCGATCAGCTCAAATTGTTGGGGACGCAATGGGGAACAACTTTCTCCAAAACAGGCCTAGCTTTCAAGGTCGAGAACGTCCTCAAAATGGGCCTAACAGCAGCCACGAGACCCACACTTTTCTATTCTGATCTTGGCTGCACAAGAGAGGAAACGGGGCTGGTTTGGGTTGAAGATGGATAAAGGAGGCAACCCGGGTTAGTTGCGGTCCAGACGGGGCTCGGCGAGTTCCAAAGTGGCTCCGGCAACGGCACACGACATCGGGGACGAGCGAGGTAGCTCTCGAACAGCCAGGGATGGCAGCTGGAGTGGCATGAGGGCAAGACAAGCGGAGGATGCGTGTGTGAGCAGCAGCACACGAACGGCGAACGGTGGCGTCAGCGTGCAAATTCGGCGGTTGGTTGGCTTCGGCTGGTCTCTCCTTAGCTACTGGGGTTCAAAAACAGCACAATGAAGGGGAGGAAGGAGCTGGTCGCCGATCTTAGAGAGGGGTGATATTTCTAGTATGAGTACCTAGAGGGGGTTGAATAGGTATATAAAGAATTTTTCTCAAGCAATTGCACAATACTAGACAGGTTGGGGGAAACGATAATCAAAGTAAGCGAGAGAAGAGAAAATTTAACACGTGGTTTATAGTGGTTCGGCTTATATCAAGCCTACGTCCACTCTTCTTCATTGACACCTATTGGCTGGATTCCACTATGAACAAGAAAGAGGTTACAGACACGGCTTTGCCTTGATTCCCAAAGTGTAAATGTTCTACCACACCTCCTCAAGATTTCTCACAAATATAGACTCTCTCTTTCGTATACAAGTATTCGCTCAAAGGATTTGTCTAAACAAAAGGAGCTTCAGACTTTGGAATTCTTCTATCGCGCACACCTTGAACAACTAAGACAAGTCTTCCTTATATACTCCTTTATGCCATCATACCCGTTGGCACTTACCAAAGGAATTCCTCCAATCTACCCATTGGACGGAATCAATTAGGAAGATTGTCCAAGCTATTAATGGAACGTGTTGATAGCCCATCAATCATGTTCCCCCATACAATCGGGATCTCGGTTTCCATAAGCGAGAACCTTCCAATAATATTTAGGCAATCACCGGATCTTCAATTATCGAATCAATCTTCGATCAATCAAAGGACTCCGTTTATGTCTTCTCCAGCCATGAGATCTTCTCCAGTTGATAAGGTTAAATCCTCAACGAAACATCCAGTTCGGGATAACCTTTCTTCAACGGATTAGAGATCATCGGTGAGGATAGACTTTGAGTCTTGAGTCCGGCTGTCCCAAGGTCTTCAGACTTTAAATAGCGAGTGCAAGCCTTCAGACTAGACTCGATAGAAACGATTTGTCAACTTCAAAACACTTCAAGAAGATTTCTCCAACAATCTCCCCTTTTTATGGTGACAAAACTTTCCTGCAGATTTGGATATCTTTGACTCGCAAAACATTTCTCAAACACATATGCATATCTTATAGAGGTAAATGGCTTAACAGAATAACACTAGAATCTGCAACCATAGGAAATAGGTTAGTCCAAGTATATGATGAAGCCATCCATAAGATATCAATATTAGTTAATAGAAGCAGTCAAGTCCAAGTCTAGTTCGGTTCTCATCCAGACACAAACCAAAGTCAAAAGATTCAAACCACAAAACAATCCAACAAAAACAATTAAAAGTTGAATGAAAGGTTTTTGATCAAATCTTGCATCTCTCCCCTTTTTGTCATCATTAAAAAGGATGAGATGAAGTTAAGATTGCTTGGGAACGCGGACAAGCTGGAAATCTTCCATAGATCGAACGATGCCTTCCGGCCTTTTAAAGTCTTCCTTTAGTTGTGCAACCTCCTCACTCTTGGCATTGGCCTGATTACGAGCAGAGAGGGCTTGCATTTTATCATTCAATGAACAGGAAGAAGCTTGACCTTCATTCTTCAAGCTTTGAACTTCGCATCCCAAGGCATAAATCTGACCTCGCATCTCCAAAAGAATATCCATGATTCTGCGAAAATCTGCTCCATTATCAGTTTGAGTACTTGCTTCGGCTCGATCTGATGGAGTAAATGCAGATGATGGTAGATCAGCATAATCTTGCAGGTTTGGCGATGAAACTTCATGACCTTCTTCTAGAAATTGAGATGCATAAACATCCTGCGGGTCCGCCGGTGAGCGACCGACTCCTTCACTTGCATCGGGACATGAAGACTTCACTCCTTTCTCCCGATCTCCCCGTTTCCATGCCTACGGGTGGAGAAGAGTGTTCTTCGGGTTCTCCTTCTTCTCTTCTTTCTTCTTGGGTCTTTCCTCCTCTGTTTCTTTTTCAACTTCTATTTCTTCTTCTTCTTTTCCTTTGTTTCTTTCGTCATTTGCTCCGATTCTTTCGTGGAACAGACGACTTAAATTCTTCAAAGCCAATGCGAGAGATAATGATGTCTTCCTCATCATCTTCATCCTCAACAAGGAGAGCTCTTCTTCTCTTGGATGGAGCAACCATGGGCTCCTTCCCTTTTCTTTTAGCTGCAGAAGATATTTGATGAGATTTTGCAGAGTCTTCTCCTTGAATTTCTCCAACTCCTTGCTCGGTTCCTTCGAGACGCATTTTGGTCACCATTTTCAGACCTACCACCATATGATCGCATGGTCGAACACAAAAGATTTGTGGAGGCTGAATATTCAGATGTCCGAATAACTTCGTAACAAGGCTTGGGTAAGGGAGTTGACTCTGTCCTTCATCATTGCTCTATACATGTGAAACATCACAGTGTGAGGGAGAGAAAACCTTTTTCCAAAGAGAATGGCATACATCAACTTGGCCTCTGAACTTGAAACATCAGTCTTGGAAGTTGATTTCGGTCGGAGGCAATTAATCACAATCTTGTGAAGCAAGATGTTGAATGCACCCATCCTTAAGTAGGTGATCTTTTCATCTGTTCTCCCGTCCTTCACCAGTTCAAGAGTGGCCCGAGCAATGGAAACTTTGATTGGCTGATATCTTCATCTTTCGACTTCTAACACATCTGCTAGCATATTCATATCCACAACATAATCTTGGTCTTTAACGCTGAACGAGAATCTATTCGCATCCAAAAAGCTTAGATTTGAATAGAAATATGCAGTTAATTCAGCATAGGCCTCTGTAGAGTCAGAGCAAAACTTTTCAAGTTGAAGATAACTGAACTTTTTCCTCAAGTTCATATTCAAGCATCCAGAAAATCAAAATCTACACTCCTAGGTTTATTACCCCACGCTTCAGCAATTTCGAGTACAGATCCTTTTGTTCCTTTGATCTGAACAAATCTCCCATTTTCCTTGATTATCAACCTGCAATACCCATTTTCGGTTGGAATTGATTGTATAATTTATCATCATCATTCCCATCTACTGATTCGGCCCCAAATCACGAGGATCACTTGGGATATTTGCAAGGGTTTCCTCGGCCACCCCTTTTCTAGCAATTCCCAAACTTTCCATTTTTTCAGAAAGATATATTCGTTCCCATGTCCTTTGTCTTTAAGAAAATCATCAATGTAGTTCAAAGGAGTACGAATTCCTTTTAGGGCACGATATAACGGTAAATAGAAGTGGGCTTTTGAACTCTTACGAGTCTCCGCATCCTCGATGATTTCTTCCTGTTGTTGATGATCAACGCCTTGAGGACTAGATGGAGGAGAATGACGCTGTTGACAATGTTGTGGGCTCGCTTGCTGTTTGGAGTCACTTCATCTTGGTAAGATCAAAGTGCGTAGGCCCCTCACTCATCCGCCGTGGTCCCCTGCTTGCAATTCTCGAAGACTTTCTTGAAGATGACATCTTTCTCAGTTTTTGGAAGATTCCTTGCTTGACTTTCCTAGGAAAGATGACAACTTTTTGAGGATTAAACGAAGAAGACAAACGGGAATGGAGGATCGATGCTTTCTAGGGTTTTTGAGAGAAAAGTGAAGAGGAATCAACAGTTCACGATCGGTTAAAAAGAGGGATAAACGAACCGTCATAAAGGAAATAAAAATATGCCTTTTCAAAATAACTGTCTTTTTCGCAAAAATAGCCATTTCAAAAATAACTTCCCTTTTGAAAATGAAACGATGCAATATTTACGTCAATTAAATATAGCAACCATTTAAACACGAGTCGACAATCGTACCTTTTCAAGATGAGATTCAAGAGAGAAAGACTTACGGTCGACGGACGTACCAAGACTGTCTTTCGGATAAAGTCTTGTAAGTTCGAGTCTGAAAGTCTTTAGACTTTGATATCCTCATACCTCAAAATGTTGAGTCCGGAGCGTATAGACTCAAATTGATTTTCTCCAAAGGCTTTGTGAATATATCCGCCGGTTGATTCTTTGAGTCAACAAATTGAATTGAAACATCTCCATTTTGAACATGGTCTCTTATAAAGTGATGTCGAATCTCTATATGCTTTGCTCTTGAGTGGAGAATTGGATTTTTGGTGAGGTTGATAGCGCTGGTGTTGTCGCAATTAATCTCCGTGCATGAGTCTTCAATTTCAAAGTCTCTTAGCTGTTATTTTATCCATAGAATTTGCGAACAGCAGCTTCCCGAGGGCTACATACTCGCTTCGTTGTTGAAAGAGACACGGTGCTTTGTTTCCTTGAAAACCAAGACACCGGTCCGCTTCCAAGCAACGGCAAGTTCCCGAAGTGCTCTTTCTATCAACTCCGCAACGGCCAGATCTGCGTTTGAATATCCCGGAAGATTAAAGTCTCCTTCTTAGGATACCAAAGACCGATGCTTGATGATGAAGCAACGTATTTAATAATGCGTTTCGCAAAGACCGAGATGGGATTCTCTAGGATCCGATTGAAACCTAGCACAGATGCAAACACTCAACAAGATGTCGGGTCTAGAAGCGGTAAGATAAAGGAGTGAACCAATGATGCTCTGTACAGCTTTTGATCAACTTTCTTCCCTTCTTCATCTATGTCTATCTTCAAAGAACTTGACATCAGTATGTCGGTCTTTTTGCAATTTTCCAGTCCAAATCTTTTGATAAGATCATTAACATATTTTTCTTGATAAATAAAAGTTCCTTCCTTCAATTGTTTTACTTGAAGACCAAGAAAGAATGTTAACTCTCCCATCATACTCATTTCAAATTCATCCTGCATAGACTTAGAAAATTTCTTGCACATATTTTCATTAGAAGATCTGAAAATAATGTCGTCCACATATATTTGAACAAGTAAGAAACTTTTGTTCTCCTTTTTGATAAATAAAGTAGTATCCACTTTACCTTCGACAAAACCATTTTGTATTAAAAACTTACTTAATCGTCGTACCAAGCTCGAGGTGCTTGCTTTAAACCATACAGAGCCTTCTTCGCCCGAAGGCGATCGGCTTCTTTGGGTCTTCAAACCGTGGTGGTTGTTCCACATAAACTTCCTCTTGGATGACTCCATTTAGGAAAGCGCTTTTGACGTCCATTTGGAATAACCTGAAATTCTTATAACAAGTAAACGCAAGTAATAGTCTAATAGCTTCTAACCTTGCTCTTGGAGCATAAGTCTCATCATAGTCTATTCCTTCTTCTTGCGTATATCCCTTGGCCACGAGTCTTGCTTTGTTTCGTATGACTTTTCCTTTCTCATTCATCTTGTTTCTGAACACCCATTTAGCTCCAATAACAGTCTGAGCTCTTCTTGCATAGCTTCAATCCAGCTTTCATCGGATAAAGCTTCTTCTATGTTTTTTGGTTCAATTTCAGAAACGAGAGCCACAAAGACTAGACTCTTCTCGCCTTTTGGATCAGTGCGAATTCCTTCATTCATTTCACCAATTATAAGATCTTTGGGATGGTGGACTTATGCTTCCAGTTACTCGTTGATCAATGCGGTTGATGATCTCTTTCTTTGTTTGGATCTTCACGAACATCTTGAAGCTGTTTTTCAGTCCGAGATGCTTCTTGAGATGTAAGCTTTGGAAGATCGGAGCAGTTCAGACTCTTCTTGATGAGTCGACTTGATTCATCTTGCGTTGAGTCTTGAAATTTGACATTCATTGACTCCTCCATAGGGCGGCTCTTCTTGTTATAGACTCGAAGGCTTTGCTTGATGTAGAATATCCAAGGAAGATACCTTCATCGATCTTTCTTCAAACTTACCAACTCGATCTTTTGCATTTTTCAATATAAAACATTTGCAACCGAATACATGAAAGTATGAAACAATAGGCTTCTTATCTTTGAACAATTCGTAAGGGGTTTTCTCTATAATAGGTCTTAAGAAGACTCTATTAATGATATAACATCTTTGTTGAAAGCTTGACTTCAGCCCAAAATCGTGAAGAAATCTTGCTTTCAATTAAAAGAGTTCTAGCCATTTCTGAAGAGATCTGTTCTTTCTTTCCACAACTCCATTTTCTTTGAGGAGTATATGGAGAGGAGAACACATGATTAAAGCCAGATTCATCACAAAATTTTGTAAAATCTTGATTTTCAAATTCACCTCCATGATCTGTTCTTATACTTGAGATAACACATCCTTTTTCATTTTGAACCTTTTTAGCAAACTTTTCAAAATACGAGAAGGTTTCAAACTTACTTGCAAGGAAATATACCCAAGTAAAACGGAGTAATCGTCCACAATTACTAGGCAATATTTCTTACCTCCAATACTACGTGTTGCAGTTGGTCCGAAGAGATCCATATGCAGCAAGCGTAGTACATGATTAGTAGAGACATGATTTATTGGCTTGAATGAATTTCTTACTGCTTTCCCGGAATACATGGAGTGCATGGATCGAGTCTTTTGATAAGGTAATTTGGGTAGTCCTCGAACAAGCTGCTTTGATGAGATTTTGGCTAATTGCTTCATGTTGACATGACCAAGCTTTTGCCATAAGCTTGCTTCGTCTTGAATTGAGATAAAACATTGCGATTCATTTGGTTTCACATCCGGAAGATAAATGTTTCCATGTCTACGACCCATGAAAGACTCGAGTAGAGTCTTTACCGATTCCGAACATATTCCTTCTTGAAAAAGATCTTGAAACCAGTATCACACAATTGACTAATCTTTGAGAAGATTGTAATTGAGTCCTTCCACTAAGGAAACATTACTTATTGTGAGATTTCCAATTTTCACAGTTCCAAATCCCACAATACTCCCTTTGTTGTTTCCTCCAAATGAAACTTTTCCACCATTTACTTGAGCAATCTTTATAAAACAATTTGAGTCTCTGTCATGTGTCTTGAGCATCCCTTTGTCAAGATACCACTTTACCTTTTTCTTGACGGTGACTGCATTTAAAAAAGAGTCTCAAGCTTTCTTTGGTACCCAAACTTTCTTGGGTCCTTTTGTGTTAGTAACATAAAAGTATTAGCCCATATTCTCTTAACGGGTTTCCAAACCATAGGACACTCTTTTTCAAAGTGATCCGGACTGTTGCATTTTGAACATTTTAGAGCATTTCTACCTCAGATTTTACAAAAACTTTCTTGAAGTGATTTTTGTAAACCTCTCGAGAGTCTTTTCTTAATTCTTTCTTTTACTTTAGGAAAATCAATCAGGGAATTGTTTCTTCTGTCATACCTAGACCCAGACTTATTGAAGTAAGGTCTTTGAGCCGAAAAAAGAATTTTCTCAAGTTTTCGGACCCTATTGAAAATTTCTTTAAGATATTTGATAAGTCTGTTTTTAAAAAAGCATTTTCTTTTAAAAGATCATCTTCATTTTCTTTAAGAGTGGAAACAGTCAAGTCAAGACTTTTAACTCTTTCTACTAAAACATTTTCCTTTTGTTTTAAGCTGAGTTTTCCTTTTTCAGTTCGGAAATTCTTTTGAGAGAAATCTTAAGACTAAAACATAATTCATCAATATATTTAGAAACTTTGACAGGAATTTTAATATCACTTGCCTCAAATTCATTGTCGAGTCAAAGTCGATCCAGTCCGAGTCGATTGTGCCATCGGACATAGATTGGCATATTCATTATCACTTTCTTCACACTCGTGTCACTCCGTGTTTCGGCTTTGAGAGCTTTTCGAAATCTTTCAGCTTTTCCTTTCTTCTTCTTGAAGAGGACAGTTGGGTCGATGTGTCCCTTTTTCTTACATTCAAAGCGGACTATGTCTTTGTTTGTTTCCTCATCATCAACGGACTTGGTCTGCTGTCTTTGAAAGCTTTGTTTCTTTGAGTTGAACCTTCTTCCTTTTCTATTCGTTTTCTGAATCTTCTTATCATGAGAGCAAGCTCCTCATCGTCCATATCTTCTTGAGAATGTGTATCATCAGAATCATCATTTGATTTTAATGCAATGGATTTCTTACCTTTTGGATCTTCATCTTCATTGATCCGTTCCACTTCATAAGACTGAAGAGTTCCAATTAGCTCGTCGACAGATAGTGGCATAATTCTTTGCGTCTCTCTTATCGAAGTCTTTATGTGATTCCAATCCCTGGAGAGTCCACGCAGTAGCTTGTTTACCTTCATGGGATCGGAAGTTGGTTGACCTTGATTTTCAAGACCATTCACAATATCTGTAAAACGACTAAACATGTCGAGATATAGATTCTCTGGTTTCATTCGAAGGCTTCGTATTGACCGAGAAGAATGTTGATTCTTGTTTCCTTCACTCCATCTGTTCCTTCATAGGTGATATGCAATCTGTCCCAAACTTCTTTTGCTGTACCACAAGAAGATATTCTATTATATTCAGTTGGTGATAAAGCACAATATAAGGAGTAAATTGCTTTTGCATCGAGTGCTTGTCTCTTGATTATTTCTTCCCGAGACATTCCGCTGGTTTCATCGGTTTCTTTTCCTCTTTCGAGACCGATGCAAAGTGGTAGGAGTAGTTCTTTTTCTACAACGTCCCATTCCAGAGGATCCTTTGATCGAAGGAAAGCTTTCATCTTGTTCTTCCAGATGTTGTAATCATTTCCATCAAAGTAGGGTGGTCTGGTATTGCTTTACCCTTCCATCAGCCCTGGTGCTAGCATACTAGCCATGGATCTTTTACTATGAAGTAAAACACTTCAAATAAAGTAAGCACACGGGCTCTAATACCAATTGATATTTCTAGTATGAGTACCTAGAGGGGCGTGAATAGGTATAAAAAGAATTTTTCTCAAGCAATTGCACAATACTAGACAGTTGGAGGAAATGATAATCAAAGTAAGATTGAGAGAAGAGAAAATTTAACACGCGGTTTATAGTGGTTCGGCTTATATCAAGCCTACGTCCACTCTTCTTCACTGACAGCCTATTGGCTGGATTCCACTATGAACAAGAAAGAGGTTACAGCACGAGCTTTGCCTTGATTCCACAGTGTAGATGTTCTACCACACCTCCTCAAGATTTCTCACAAATATAGACTCTCTCTTTCGTATACAAGTATTCGCTCAAAGGATTTGTCTAAACAAAAGGAGCTTCAGACTTTGGAATTCTTCTATCGCGCATACCTTGAACAACTAAGACAGTCTTCCTTATATATTCCTTTATGCCATCATACCCGTTGGCACTTACCAAAGGAATTCCTCCAATCTACCCGTTGGACGGAATCAATTAGGAAGATTGTCCAAGCTATTAATGGAACGTGTTGATAGCCCATCAATCGTTCGCCCATACAATCAGGATCTCGGTTTCCATAAGCAGAACCTTCCAATAATATTTAGGCAATCACCGGATCTTCAATTATCGAATCAATCTTCGATCAATCAAAGGACTCCGTTTATGTCTTCTCCAGCCATGAGATCTTCTCCAGTTGATAAGGTTAAATCCTCAACGAAACATCCATTCCGGATAACCTTTCTTCAACATTAGAGATGTCAATGAGGATAGACTTTGAGTCTTGAGTCTCGGCTGTCCCAAGGTCTTCGGACTTTAAATAGCAGAGTCTGCAAGCCTTGGACTAGACTGATAGAAACGATTTGTCAACTTCAAAACACTTCAAGAAGATTTCTCCAACAAGGGGGAGCGAGAGATAAAGGGACAAAGAGGGCCACCAAGCCTTATTTTCTCCTCGATGGTTTCTCCTCAATGGTTTCTCCTCAATGGTCCCTTGGCCTAAAATTAGACACCAATGCCCCTATTTGAACCCTTGAAATGGTCTAAAAGCCTTAGGTGGTGGGGGATTATGAATTTCACAAATTTCTCCCTCAATTGGACACCAAATCTCTCTTGATTCAATCCAATTTGGCTCTCATAAATTCAATCAATACCTCACCAATCCAATTGGAATGTTTCCTCACAAATTGATCCAACTTGCATCCCAATTGCACGATCAAAAAGGATCCCCGACATTTTCTCGACCAAAACGACCTACCTTGACTTTTTCCCAAATAGTCTTAGTTTGCAGAAAAATCTTCTAAGACCAAGTCGACGCTCCTAGAATTAATTGTGACATAACAGAACTTTTAATTTCTGAAATCGGACTCGAAGTCGCGGTTAATTTCAATTCGGCGCGATTTTCGCATGAAATAGGCTACTTGGTAGCTTTCAAAAAAAATTAGTGCAAATGACCCGTGTTCAATTTTCTTCGAGCCACAATGAACTCACTCGGCACATTGGCAACTCTCGATTATCGTGAAAATCTCGAAAATTCAAATACGAACACAGGGTATCAAAACAATAGAAAAATCAATCTAGTGTCAGTCGACGAGAATTTTCCAATTTAGTCGAGTCACCCATGATTAGCCACACATCTCAGTCAAACGGACCTATCTCTGATCTCAAATCAATTCATATCTGAGCCGTAATGATCTCTATAGATTAGCACGGTCGAGTAGCCGATTCCTTGTCGAATTCTCAAGTCTATTGCATTAAAATTCCTTAATGGCTTCCCCTGCTAGTCTAGTTATCTCGAGAGTGATCAGCTTTGAGAACAGCCCTATAGGCGCGTCAATATTGTTGGAGAAAACTTCCTTATTTGTTTTGAAGCCGACAAAACGTTTCCATCATTCTAGTCTGAAGATTTGCAGACTCTTTAATCAAAGTCTGAAGACCGTCAAACCGCCAGACTTAAGACTCAAAGTCTGCCCTCATTGATAGTTTTTAGACCGTCGAAGAAGACTTATCCAGATTTGAGTATTTCTCTAAGGATTTGATTCTATTGGCCAAAGAAGATCTCACGGCTGGAGATAACATCTCAGAATCTATTATTCGTCTTGAAATTAATTCGGGTAATTTGGATCCATTGAATGGCGAAGCATACTTGGAAGGTTCTACTTATGAAAACCTAGATCCTGATTGTATGGGCAAGCAGAATTGGTGGGCTATCGTCATATTCCTTAAATGACTTGAGATCTCCTTAATTGATTCTGTCCAACAAGTAGATTGGAAGAACTCCTTTGGAAAGTGCCAATGGTTATGAAAGCATGGAGGAGTATATAAGGAAGATGCTCTAATTATTTGAGTGTGTGCGCGATAGAGAAATTCCAAAGTCTGAAGCTTCTTGTTCTTTGCCAATACAATTGTCGAGTGTAAACTTGTACTCAAAAGAGAGTTTATACATTTGTGAGACATTGAGAAAGTGTAGCAAAGTCTCTACACTGTGGAATCAAGGACGTGATACTGTAATGACTCTTTTGATTCATAATGAAATCCAGCCGGTGGGTTGTCAGTGCAGGAGAGTGGACGTAGACTTGGATTAAGCCGAACCACTATAAACCTTATGTTCTTATTCTCTTCCCTAAACTCATTTACTTTGCTCATAACTTTATTTAATTGTTAGAGTCTCATTTCCTTTTCAAAGTCTACTATTAAACAGACTCAGGTTAAAAGTAAAGTTTTACACTATTCTCTACAAAAATTTATTTGCGCACCAATTCACCCCCTCTATGTGCTCATACTAGCATGTACAATTGGTATCAAAGCCTGTGTACTCATTTAAATTGAAGTATTTTTACTTCAGAGTTAACGATCCATGGTTAGTCTGTTGGCTCCAGGTTTGGTTGAAGGGCAAAGCAACACCAAACCACCTTACTTTGATGAGAAGGAATATGGTATATGAAAAAACAAGATGAAGGCTTTCCTAAGATCAAAAGATCCTCTAGAATGGGATATGGTAGACAAAGGAATCATTCCTAAAACTACAACAATCTCATAAAGGGGAAAAGAAACTGTTGAGTTTAGCGAGATGACTCAAGAAGAGATAACCAAGAGACAAGCTCTTGATGCAAAAACAATTTATTCCTTATATTGTGCATTATCTCCTACTGAATATAACAGAATATCTTCTTGTGAAACAGCTAAAGAAGTCTGGGATAGACGGCACATCACCTATGAAGGAACCGATCAAGTGAAAGAAACCAGAATCAATATTCTGCTCGATCAATATGAAGCATTCAAGATGAAACTAGGAAAATCTATCACTGACATGTTTAGTCGTTTTACAAAAATCGTGAATGATCTTGAGTATCAAGGTCAACCAATCTCTAGACCCATGAAGGTTAAAAAATTACTACGTGGACTTTCCAAAGATTGGAATCATGTAAAGACCTCAATAAGGGAGACACAAAGGATCATGCCACTCTCCGTTGATGAATTGGTTGGCACTCTCCAGTCTTATGAAGTGGAGTAAATCAATGAAGATGAAGATCCCAAAGGCAAAAAATCTATTACATTAAAATCTAATGATGATTATGATATTACAGATTCTGAAAACGATATAAACGATGAAGAGCTTGCTTTCATGATAAGAAGGTTCAGAAAACTGAACAAAAATGGAAGAAGATTCAATTGGAAGAAACAAAGTTCTCAAGAGTTTCAAAATAAATTAGCAGAGGACAATGAATCCAATAAAGATGTGATTTGTTTTGAATGCAAGAAAAATAGACACATCAGACCCAATTGTCCCTTGCTGAAGGAAAAGAAAGGAAAAATGAGAAATACAAAAAGGCTCTCAAAGCAGAAACTTAGAGTGATACCGAATGTGAAAAAGTGATGATGATTATGCTAATATTTGTCTAATGGCACAATCCGAATCAAATTCAGACTCGGAGACAGACTCAGACTCAGACAGTGAAATCGAGATAAGTAATTTAAAAATTCCTACTAAAGTCTCTAAATATATTGATGAACTGTGTCTTAGTCTCAAAACCTCTCTCAAGAGGATTTCCGAACTAAAAAGGGAAAATTCTGCACTGAAGTAACATGAGATTGTTTGGAAAGAAAAGGTCGAAAATTTAGATAAAAGTGTTATTACTTTGAAAGAAAATGCAAACTCTCTTTCAAAAGAAAATGCATTTTTAAAAAATGATATTTCAAGTATTTCAAAAAGGTTTTCTATAGGATTTGAGAAAATATAAAAGATTCTTTCGGCGCAAAGACCTTACTTTAATAAATCAGGCTTGGGAATGACTGCTGAAACTATTCCTCTAATTGATTTTTCAAAAGTAAAGGAAGGAATTAAACAAAGACCTACAAAAGACTTTTATAGAAATCATTTTCAAAAAGTCTTTATAAAACCTATAGGCCATAGTGCTCTTAAATGTTCTAAGTACAACAGCTCAGAACATTTTAAGAAAGAATTTCATATGGTTTGGAAACCTGTTAAGAAGATTTGAGCAAAGACCGTATATTGCACTAACTCCATTGGACCCAAGAAACTATGGGTACCAAAAAAAGCTTGAATTTCTTTTCTAAATGCAGGTCACTATTAAGAAAAATGTCAAATGGTACTTGGATAATGGATGCTCAAGACATATGATAGGAGACTCAAGTTGTTTCATAAAGCTTATGAAAATTAATGGTGAAAAAGTTTCGTTTGGTGGAAATAGCAAAGGCAGAATTGTTGGATATGGAACCGTAAAGATTGGAAGTCTCACAATTAGTAATATTTCCTTAGTGAAAGGACTCAACTACAATTTGCTGAGTATCAACCAACTATGCGACACAAGTTTCAAAATCAACTTTCAAGAAGGAATATGTTCAGGAACCAGTAAAGACTCCTCTCAGACTTTCACGAGGCAAAGACATGGGAACATCTATCTTTTGGACATCAAACCAGAAAAATCCCGATGCCTAATTTCAATCCAAGAGGAAGCTAATCTCTAGCATAGAAAACTTGGCCACACAACATGAAGCAAATAGCCAATATTTCTGCAAAGAAGCTTGTTCGTGGAATACCCAACCTGACATACCAAAAATCTTATCTATGCACACCATGCATGTTGGGTAAATAAGTTAGAAATTTCTTCAAACCAATAAATCAAGTTTCCACTAATCGTGTATTGTAGCTCCTACATATGGATCTTTTCGGACCAACTAGGACTCAGAGCATTGGTGGAAAGAAATATTGCCTAGTAATAGTGGATGATTATTCACGATTCACTTGAGTATATTTCTTAGCAAGTAAGTCTAAAAAATTTTCTTATGTCATAAAGTTGGCTAAGAAAGTACAGAATGAGAAAAGGTATGTTATTTCAAGTATACAAACAGACCATGGAAGTGAGTTTGAAAATCAAGATTTTGCTAAATTCTGTGATGAATCTGGCTTTCAGCATGTGTTCTCCTCACCATACACTCTAGAGCAAAATGGAGTTGTGGAAAGGAATAATAGATCGTTGCAAGAAATAGTTATAACTCTTTTAATTGAAAGCAACATTTTTTCTCGTTTTTGGGCTGAGACAGTTTCTACAGCATGTTACATTATTAATAGAGTCTTCTTAAGGCCTATTCTGGAGAAAACTCTCGATGAGTTGTTCAAAGGAAAGAAGCCAATTGTTTCCTATTTCCATGTGTTTGGATTCAAATGTTTTATATTGAAAAATGCAAATGATTGAATTGGTAATTTGAAGAAAAATCAAACGAATGCATCTTCTTTGGATATTCAACTACCAGCAAAGCTTACAGAGTTTACAACAAAAAGACTCAATCGATGGAGGAATCAATAAATGTCAAATTTCAAGACCTTATACAAAATCAATCGATTTAGACTTAACCTGAAGAATCTAAACCTGCTCCAGACTCTACAAAGTCTAAATCATCATATGCATCTTAGACTTCAGAAGATCAACAACGAACGATCAGTGAAGAATCAAATGAAGAAAAAGATCAACAGTCTGTCAAACCAACCAGAAACTAGAAGCACAAGTCTAGTGATCCCAAAGAACTCATTATTGGTGACATTGATGAAGGGATTCGTACAAGATTTAAATGGCGTGAAGAGTCTAGTGCTGTGGCTCTTATTTCTGAAATAGAACCCAAAAGCATAGAGGAAGCTTTAACTGATGAAAGCTGGATTGAAGCTATGCAAAAAGAATTCAGGCAATTCAATATTAATGATGTCTGGGAATTGACTCCTAAACCAAAAAGTAAATATGTTATTGGAGCTAAATGGATTTTCAGGAACAAGATGAACGAGAAAGGAAAAGTCATAAGGAACAAAGCAAGACTCGTGGCCAAAAGACATACGCAAAAAGAAAGGATAGACTATGATGAGACTTACGTACCAGTAGCAAGATTAGAAGCAATTAGATTATTACTTGCTTTTACTTGTTATAAGAATTTCACGTTATGCCAAATGGATGTCAAAAGCGCTTTCCTAAATGGATTTATCCAAGAGGAAGTCTATGTGGAACAACCTCCCGGTTTTGAAGACCCAAGGAAACCAGACTTTGTATTCAAACTGAAAAAGGTGCTATATGATTTAAAGCAAGCACTTCGAGCTTGGTATGACAGGTTAAGTAAGTTTTTAATCCAAAATGGCTTTGTTAAAGGTAAAGTAGACATTACCTTGTTTATCAAAAGAGAAAGCAAAACTTTTTACTTGTTCAAATCTATGTTGATGATATTATTTTTAGATCACCTAATGAAAATATGTGCAAGAAATTCTCTAAGTCTATGCAGGATGAATTTGAAATGAGCATGATGGGTGAACTATCCTTCTTTCTCGGACTTCAAGTAAAACAATTAAAGGAAGGAACTTTCATTTACCAAGAAAAATATGCTAAAGAACTTGTTAAAAAGTTCGGTTTGGAAAATTACAAAAAGACTGATATACCAATGTCAAGTTCGTCGAAGCTAGACAAATATGAAGGAGGAAAGAAAGTTGACCAGAAACTATACAAGAGTATCATTGGTTCACTTCTTTATCTTACTGCTTCTAGACCTGACATTTTGTTTAGTGTTTGTATTTGTGCCAGATTTCAATCAGATCCCAAAGAATCTCATTTAAGCGCTGTGAAACGCATCATCAAATACGTTGCAACAACCTCTAATTTGGGTCTCTAGTATCCTTAAGAAGGAGACTTTACTCTCCTTGGATACTCGGATGCAGACCTAGTAAGATGCAGAGTTGATAGAAAGAGGACATTGGGCACTTGTCAATTGCTTGATAACAGAACAGTATCTTGGTTTTCAAGGAAGCAAAGTATTGTAACTCTCTCAACAGCAGAAGCAGAGTATGTGGCTCTTGGAAGTTGTTGTTCTCAAATATTGTGGATAAAACAATAGGTAAGAGACTTTGGAATAAAAGACTCATGCACTGAGATCAAATGTGACAACACCAGCACGATTAATCTCACCAAGAATCCAATTCTTCATTTAAGAGCAAAACATATAGAGATTCGACATCATTTTATTAGAGACCATGTTCAAAATTGAGAAGTCTTGATTCAATTCATAGAGTCAAAGAATCAGTTGGCGGATATTTTTACAAAGCCACTAGAGAAAAGTCAATTCGAGTTTATTCGATCCAGACTTAATATCTTAAAGTCTGAAGAAGTTCGGACTCGGGGATAAAAAGTCTAAAAATGATCAGACTCGAAGATCAAAAATCACGACTGTAAGTTATTTCTGTTTTAGAAATTTATCTTTCAGATAAAAACTCGAAAAGGTACGTTTGTCTATTTTTTTTTTATTTGGTAACCTAGGGAACCCCGTAAGCCGACAACCGATGAGAAAACCCTGGGAGAGCGACTGCAGAACCCACCACCATAGTACTCCAGGTAAGAACCCCTAACGACGCCTTTGGGATTCGAACTCCTCCCCTTCGTGAGGGGGAGAGAGCCCCAAGCCAGCTGCACCGCTATGGGCGGTGATAAGGTATGTTTGTCTATTAATCTGTAATTGATTGATGTTATCTTCCCCAATTTTTGTAATTATTGCAATCATTCCTTTTCAAAAAATAATTATCTTTTGAAATAACAATTATCTATTTTCAAAAAGGCAGTTATTTTTTAAAAGGCATTTTCTATTTTTCCTTTTACAACGATCCGTATACCTCATTTCGATTGACTTATATACTAATCATCTTCTTTACAAATCCTAGAAGCACAGAACATCACTTTCTTACTTTTACTCTCTAGTTTAATATTCAAAGTTCTCATCTTTCTTGTGAATCATGTTTGGAATCTCTCAAAGACTGTGAGAATGGCTTCCCAAAGAAAGTCTTCAAGGATCGCAAATAGGGGACTACAGCATATGCATGAGGGTCCTACGCATTTTGACCTCACCGTGGAAGAAGAATCTCCAAGACAGCAACAGAGTCCACAACATTCTCAACCGCGTCATTCTCCTCGTGCTAGACCACAGAATGTTCAACATCAAGCGAAGGAAGAAATTATTGAAGATGCAAAACCTGTAAGAACTCAAAAGCCTGCTTTTACCTACAAGCTCTATTTTGCCTTAAAGGATGGAGGCTCTGCATTGAACTTTATTGATGAATTTTTGAAAGAAAAAGTGTACCGAAATGAAACCCACTTTTTGCAAATGATGGAACGTTTGGGAATTGCTACTGCGAGCTCGGCAAAAAGAGCTTTTGCGAATATCCCTAGTGATCCACATGTTGGAGGACATAATCAACCTGATGAAAATGATGATGAAAAGACGTTCACTCATTTTAAGCCTATAATGGGTATTGCAGCGAATATTCGAAGCAAAAGGACGGATCTGTTTCATTCTGAGGAACATAAGCAACTTTACTCTAAATTGCTGAAACGAGGGGTAATGAACCCAAGGAGTGTGTGTTGGAGAAAACTTCCTTGAGTGTTTTGAAGCTGACAAAACGTTTCTATCAGTCTAGTCTGAAGACTTGTAGACTCTTTCATCAAAGTCTGAAGACCTCCAGACTGTCAAACTCAAGACTCGATGTCTATCCTCATTGACAGTTTTCTAGACCGTCGAAGAAGGCTTATCCAGAACTGGATGTTTCGTTAAGGATTTGACTTTATCAACTAGAGAAGATCTCTTGGCTAGATGTAGCATGTCGGAATCCTTTATTCAAATCAAGATTGATTCAGGGATTTTGGATCCGTTGATTGGCGAAGTATACTTGGAAGGTTCTACTTATGGAAACCTAGATCCTAATTGTATGGGCGAGCAGGATTGATGGGCTATCGTCATGTTCCTTAAATAGCTCGAAGATCTTCCTAATTGATTCTATCCAACAGGTAGATTGGAAGAATTCCTTTGGTAAGTGCCAACGGGTATGACGGCATAAAGGAGTATATAAGGAAGATGTTCTAGTTGTTCGAGTGTGTGCGCGATTGAAGAATTCCAAACTCTGAAGCTCCTTGTTCTTAGTCAATTAAATTGTTGAGCGAAATCTTGTACACAAAAGAGATTTTATATCTTTGAGAGACCTTGAGGAAGTGTAGTAGTGTCTCTAAACTGTGGAATCAAGGAAGAGCTTTTCTGTAACAACTCTTTTGTTCATAGTGGAATCCAGCCGGTGGGCTGTCAGTGTGGAAGAGTGGACGTATGCTTGGATTAAGCCAAACCACTATAATCTCTGTGTTCATATTCTCTTCACTACGCTCTTTTACTTTGATTGTAATTCGTTTTGTTTACAAGAGACGTATTTCCTTTCTATTGTCAATTAGTGCTGCACACTTATCTTGAGAAATTATTTTTACACCTATTCACCCCCCTCTAAGTGCTCATACTAGCTTTCACAATTGGTATCAGAGCTTGTGTACTCACTTAAGTTGAAATGTTTTACTTCAAAGTTAAAGATCCATGGCTAGTATGTTGGCTCCAGGACTGGTTAAAGGGTAAAGCAATACCGGACCGCATTATTTTGATGGAAAGGAATACAACATATGGAAAAACAAGATGAAGGCATTCCTAAGATCAAAGGATCCTCTGGAATGGGATGTGGTAGACAAAGGAATCATCCTTAAAGCTACACCTGTCTCAGAAAGAGGAAAAGAAGCCGTTGAGTCTACCGAAATGACTCAAGAAGAGATAACCAAGAGACAAGCTCTTGATGCAAAAGCAATTTATTCTTTATATTGTGCATTATCACCTACTGAATATAAC
Source organism: Eucalyptus grandis (assembly GCF_016545825.1). Lineage (NCBI taxonomy): Eukaryota > Viridiplantae > Streptophyta > Magnoliopsida > Myrtales > Myrtaceae > Eucalyptus > Eucalyptus grandis. The sequence continues at coordinate 188,762 of NW_024096438.1, forward strand.
AGAATATCTTCTTGTGTTATAGCCAAAGAAGTCTGGGATAGATTACGCATCACTTATGAAGGAACTGATCGAGTGAAAGAAACCAGAATCAACATTCTGCTCGGTCAATACGAAGTTTTCAAAATGAAATCAGGAGAATTTATCACTGACATGTTTAGTCGTTTTACAGAAATCATGAATGATCTTGAAAATCAAGATCAACCAATTTCTGATCCCATGAAAGTAAACAAGCTATTGCGTGGACTCTCCAAGGATTAGAATCACATAAAGACCTCAATGAGGGAGACACAAAGAATTATGCCACTTTCTATCGATGAATTGGTTGGAACTCTTCAGTTTTATGAAGTGGAGCGAATCAATGAAGATGAAGATCCTAAAGGTAAGAAATCCATTGTATTAAAATCTAATGATGATTCTAATGTCACAGATTCTGAAGACGATATGGATGATGAGGAGCTTGCTCTCATGATAAGAAGATTGAAAGCTAAACGAGAAAGGGGAGAAGATTCAATCCAAAGAAACAAAGTTTTCAAAAGCAATAGACTAAGTCGGTTGAGGATGATGAATCCAATAGAGATGTAGTCTACTTTGAATGTAAGAAAAAGGGACACATCAGATCCAACTGTCCCCTTCTAAGGAAAAAGAAAGGAAAGGCTGAGAAATATCGAAAGGCACTCAAAGCAGAAACTTGGAGTGATACAGAATGTGAAGAAAGTGATGATGATTACGCCAATATTTGTCTCATGGCACAATCGGATTCAGATTCAAACTCCGAGACAAACTCAGATTCAGACGGTGAATTTGAGGTAAGTAATTTGAAAATTCCTACTAAAGTTTCTAAATACATTGATGAATTTTGTCTTAGTCTCAAAACTTCTCTTAAAAGGATTTCCGAACTTAAAAGAGAAAATTTTGCACTAAATCAACAGGAAAATGTTTTAAAAGAAAAGGTTAAAATTTTAGACAAAAGTGTTTCTACCTTGAAAGAAAATGAAGACAATCTTTCAAAAGAAAATGCATTCTTGAAAAATGACATCTCAAATATTTCTAAAAGATTTTCTATAGGATCTAAGAAACTTGAAAAAATTCTTTCAGCTCAAAAACCTTATTTCAACAAATCAGGTTTAGGAATGACGGCTGAAACCATTCATCTAATTGATTTTCCTAAAGTAAATAAAAGAATTAAGTAAAGACCTACAGGAGATGCTTATAAAAATCAATTTCAAAAAGTTTTTGTAAAACCAGTAGGTCACAGTGCTCTTAGATGTTCTAAATGTAATGGCTCATATCATTTTGAGAAAGAATGTCCTATGGTTTGGAAACCTGTTAAGAAGGTATGGGCAAAGACCGTATATCATACTAATACCAATAGACCCAAGAAAATATGGGTACCAAAGAAAGCTTGAGTCTCTTTTCTAAATGCAAGTCACTATCAAGAAAAAAGTTAAATAGTACTTGGATAGTGGATGCTCAAGGCATGTGACAGGAGATTCAAATTGCTTCATAAAGCTTGTTCAAGTTAATGGTAGAAAATTTTCATTTTGAGGAAACAGCAAAGGAAGAATTGTGGGATTCGGAACTGTAAAGATTGGAAGTCTCACGATTAGTAATGTCTCCTTAGTGGAAGGACTCAACTACAACTTGCTAAGTATCAGTCAGCTATGCGACACCGGTTTCAAAATCAATTTTCAAGAGGGAATATGTTCATGAACTAGTAAAGACTCCTCTCAGTCTTTCAAGGGTCGAAGACATGGAAATATCTACCTCTTGGATGTCAAACTAGATGAAACTCAATGTCTAATCTCAATTCAAGAAGAAGCAAACTTATGGCATAGAAAACTTGGGCACATCAACATGAAGCAAATAGTCAAAATTTCAGCAAAGAAGCTTGTTCGTGATCTACCAAATTTGTCATACCAAAAGGCTTATCTATGCACACCATGCGTGTTGGGAAAATAGGTAAGAAACTCATTCAAAACAATAAATCAAATTTCCACTAATCGTGTACTGCAGCTTTTGCATATAGATCTCTTTGGACCAACCAGAACTCAAAGCATTTGAGGTAAGAAATACTATTTAGTGATTGTGGATGATTACTTACGATTCACTTGGGTATATTTCCTAGCAAGTAAGTCCGAAACTCTCTCTTATTTTACAAAGTTTGCTAAAAAGGTCCAAAATGAGAAAGGGTATGTAATTTCAAGAATACGGACAGATCATGGTGGTGAGTTTGAAAATCAAGACTTTACAAAATTGTGTGATGAATCTGGTTTTCAGCATGTGTTCTCTTCACCATATACTCCAGAGCAAAATAGAGTTGTGGAAAGAAAGAATAGGTCGCTTCAAGAAATGGCTAGAACTCTTTTAATTGAAAGTAACATATCTTCACGTTTTTGGGTTAAAGCAGTTTCTACAGCATGCTATATTATTAATAGAGTTTTTCTAAGGCCTATTCTGGAGAAAATCCCTATGAGTTATTCAAAGGAAAGAAGCCCATTATTTTATATTTTCATGTGTTTGGATATAAATGTTTTATATTGAAAAATGCAAATGATCGAGTTGGTAAGTTTGAAGAAAAACCAGATGAATTTATTTTCCTTAGATATTCCATCACAAGCAAAGCTTACAGAGTATACAACAAAAAGACTCAATCTGTGGAGGAATCAATGAATGTTAAATTTCAAGACTTCATGCAAAATGAATCGACTCAACTTGAAGAATCTGAACCTGCTCCAGCCTCTACAAAGTCTAAATCTCCAGAAGCAGCTCAGACTTCAAAAGACCAGCAACAAATGATCGTCGAAGATTCAAATGAAGAAAAAGATCAACAATCTGACAAATCAACCAGCAACTGGAAGCATGAGTCCAGTCATCCCAAAGATCTCATTATTTGTGATATTAATGAAGGAATTCACACAAGATCCAAAAGGCGCGAAGAGTCTAGTGCTGTGGCTCTTATTTCTGAAATAGAACCTAGGAGCATAGAAGAAGCTTTATCTGATGAAAGCTGGATTGAAGCTATGCAAGAAGAACTCAGGCAATTCAGCATCAATAATGTCTGGGAGTTGACTCCTAAACCGAAAGGTAAATCTATCATTGGAGCTAAATGGGTTTTCAGGAACAAGATGAACGAGAAAGGAAAGATCATAAGAAACAAAGCAAGACTCGTGACCAAGGGGTATACGCAAGAAGAAGGGATAGACTATGATGAGACTTATGCACCAGTAGTAAGGTTAGAAGTAATAAAATTATTACTTGCTTTTTTTTTTTTTTTTTTTTTTGGTAAGAGTATTACTTGCTTTTGTTTGTCATAAGAATTTCAGGTTATTCCAAATGGACGTCAAAAGTGATTTCCTAAATGGATTTATCCAAGAGGAAGTCTATGTGGAACAACCACTTGGTTTTGAAGACCCAAGAAAACCAGACTCTGTATTCAGACTGAAAAAGGCTCTATATGGTTTAAAGCAAGCAGCTCGAGCTTGGTAAGACAGACTAATGTTTGCATTTGTGCCAGATTTCAATCAGACCCTAAAGAATCTCATTTAAGTGCTGCAAAGCGTATTATCAAATACATTGCCTCAACTTCAAACTTGGGTCTCTAGTATCCTAAAGAATGAGACTTTACTCTTCTTAGATACTCAAACACAGACCTAGCCGGATGCAGAGTTGATAGAAATAACACATTGGGCACCTGTCAACTACTTGGAAGCAGAAGAGTATCTTGGTTTTCAAGGAAGCAAAGTACAGTAGCTCTTTCTACAGCAGAAGCAGAGTATGTAGCTCTTGGAAGTTGTTGTTCACAAATTCTGTGGATAAAACAATAGCCGAGAGACTTTGGAATTGAAGATTCATGTGCGAGATCAAATGTGACAACACCAGCGCAATCAATCTCACCAAGAATCCGATTCTTCACTCAAGAGCAAAACATATAGAGATTCGACATCATTTCATTAGAGATCATGTTCAAAATGGAGAAGTTTCGATTCAATTTATTGACTCAAAGAATCAACAGGCGGATATATTTACAAAGCCTTTGGAGAAAAATTAATTTGAAATTATTCGTTCTAGACTCAATATCTTAAGATTTGAGGAAGTTCGAGACTCAACACCGAAAGTCTAAAGGCTCTCGGTTTCGAACGATCAAGATTCTCAACTGTAAGTTATTTCTATTTATTTCTCGGATCAAATCTCGAAAATGTACGATCATCTATACGTAATTGATTATTGCTATTTTTAATTTCCGTGATTATTGCAAACCTACCTTTTTGGAAAAGAAGTTATTTTTGAAATGACAGTTATCCAAAAGGCAATTATTTTTAAAAAGGTATTTTTATATTTTCTTTCTTTACGACTGTTCGTATGCCTTGTTTTGACTGCCTTATATACTGTCGATTCCTCTTCATTTTACTCACAAAAACCCTAAGAGAGCATCGATCTTCCACTTCTGTCTTCTTCGCTTGTTTAAATCCTCGAAAAAGTTTTCATCTTTCTTGGGAAACAAGCTTGGAATCTCTCAAAGACTGTGAAAGATGTCGTCTCAAAGGAAATCTTCAAGGATCGCAAGCAGGGGACCATAGCAAATTCATGAGGGGCCTACGCACTTTGATCTCACCGAAGAAGAAGAATCTCCTAGATAGCAGCAGAGCCCACAACATTCTCAACAGCGTCCATCTTCTCCATCTAGACCTCAGGATGTTGCACATCGAGAAGAGGAAGAAATCATCGAAGACGCAGAACCCGTAAGAACTCATAAGCCCTCTTTTACTTATAAGCTTTACCGTGCTTTGAAGAGGAGCGGTATGCTACTGAACTACATTGATGAGTTTCTTAAGGACAAAGGGTATAAAATTGAAAGTTTCTTCTTACGTACCATGGAACGTTTGGGAATTGCCCCTGCGGGGTCGACGGAAGAAGCCTTTGCTAATATCCCAAGTGATCCACGGGTTGGAGGGTTTAATCAACCAGATGGGAATGATGATGATAAGTTGTACAGTCAGTTTAAACCTAGAATGGGTGTTACAGCGAAAATCCGAAGCAAAAGGACAGATTTATTTCGATCGGAGGAACATAAGCAACGGTACTCCAAATTGCTGAAGCGTGGGGTGATAAACCCTATAAGTGTGGACTTTGACTTTCTTGACTCTGTGAATGTTAATCTGCGGGAAAAATTCAGTCTACTTCAACTCGAACAGTTTTGTTCTGAATCTACAGAAGCGTATGCTGAACTTGCTGCTTATTTATATTCGAATCTCAGTTTTTTGGATGCAAATGGATTCTCTTTTAGTGTCCGAGATCAGGACTATGTGGTGGACATGAATATGTTGGCTAATGTGATTGGGGTTGAAAGAGAGAGATATCAACCTATCAATGTGTCTATTACTCGTGCAACGTTGGAGCTTGTTCAGGATAGAAGAACGGAAGGAAAGATTTCTTATGTGAGAATGAATGCATCCAACATTTTACTCCACAAGATAGTGATTAACTGTCTTAAACCAAAATCAACCTCAAAGACCGGCGTTTCAAACTCAGAAGCAAAGTTGATGTACTCCATCAATGCTGGTAAAAAATTCTCTCTTCCACACACTATTATGTTCCACATGTACAGGGCAGTGGTGAAGGACAATGGTCAACTTCCTTATCCAGCTCTTGTAACCAAGTTATTCAGACATTTGAACGTTTAGCCTCCCAGGATTCTTTGTGTTCGAACGTGCGATCAAATGATGGTGGGACTGCAAATGGTCTCAAAAATGCGTCTGAAGGAACTTGCCAAAGCTATGGAACAGTTCAAGGAGAAAACCCTTGTCAAGACTCATTCAGTCTCTTCTGTGGCAAAGCGAAAAGGGAAGGAGCCCATGGTTGTTCCATCCAAGAAAAAAAGAGCACTCATCGTTGAAGATGAAGAGGATGAGGATGATATCACCATTTCTGCAATGGCATTGAAAAACTTGAGTCGTTATGTTTCAGAATCAACGAAGAGACAAGAAAAAGACATGGATGAGAAAGAAACAGAGGAAAAAGAAGCAGAGGAGAGAGATGCAAAGGAGGAAAGAATTGAGGAAAAAGAATAAGAGAGAGGAGATCAAGCGAAAGCGAGCATGAGGAACACTTTTCTCCACCTGAAGGCATGGAAACAGGGGGAGATCTTGAGAAAAGAGGAACATCCTCATTCCCTACCACTAGTGAAGGAGTAAGGTTCTCCAGCAGATCCAGAGGACATCTATACAACTCAATTTCCTGAAGAATGACATGAGGTTTCGTCGCCCAATCTGCGTGATCGTGCTGAAATGCCATCATTTGCCAATACTCCGTATGATCATGCAAAAGCACGTACTCAGACAGACAATTCAGCAGACTTTCGCAGAATTCTTGATGTTCTTTTGGAGATGAGAGGCCAGATTTATGCTCTAGGATGTGAAGTACAGAACTTGCAAAATGCAGGTCAAACCTCTTCAGTTTCTTTGCATGATCAAATTCATGCCCTTGCTCTTCAAGTTCAAGCAAATGCCAAGGGTGAAGATGTGGCGCAACTGAAAGAGGATTTGAAAAAGCTAGAAAGGATTGTCCAGTCAATGGGAGATTTCCAGCTTTTTTGTGTTCCCAAGCAATCTTAAATCCATTCTCTTTTCATCTCTACCTTTTTAACAATGACAAAAAGGGAGAGAGATGCGGTGCAAATTTGATTTAAACTTTGAACTTTGAACTTTTGTGTCGATTGACTTGACTTTTGTGTTTGGCTGTTTGGATTTGGAATGGATTTGGATTTGACTGTTTGAACATTTGTTTATCTTAAGTACTATTGATATCTCATGACTTTGTTCATTTACAAGACTAACCTACTTTCTGTGGATGCAGATTCTAGTGTTATTACTAAGCCATTTATCTTTGTGAGATATCCATATTTGCTTGAGTAATGTTTTGCAGGTCAAAGTTATCCAAATCTACAGGAAAGTTTTGTCACCATCAAAAAGGGGGAGATTGTTGGAGAAAACTTCCTTAAGTGTTTTGAAGCTGACAAAACATTTCCATCAGTCTAGTCTGAAGACTTGTAGACTCTTTCATCAAAGTCTGAAAACCTCCGGACTGTCAGACTCAAGACTCAAAGTCTATCCTCATTGACAGTTTTCTAAACCGTCGAAGAAGGCTTATCCAGAACTGGATGTTTTGTTAAGGACTTGACTTTATCGACTGGAGAAGATCTCTTGGCTAGATGTAGCATGTCGAAATCCTTTATTCAAATCAAGATTGATTCAAGGATTTTGGATCCGTTGATTGGCGAAGTATACTTGGAAGGTTCTACTTATGGAAACTTAGATCCTGATTGTATGGGCGAGCAGGATTGATGGGTTATCGTCATGTTCCTTAAATAGCTCGAAGATCTTCCTAATTGATTATGTCCAACGGGTAGATTGGAAGAATTCCTTTGGTAAGTGCCAACGGGTATGATGGCATAAAGGAGTATATAAGGAAGACGTTCCAGTTGTTCAAGTGTGTGCGTGATAGAAGAATTCTAAAGTCTGAAACTCCTTGTTCTTAGTCAATTAAATTGTTGAGCGAAATCTTGTACACAAAAGAGAGTTTATATCTTTGAGAGACCTTGAGGAAGTGTAGTAGTGTCTCTAAACTGTGGAATCAAGGAAGAGCTTTTCTGTAACAACTCTTTTGTTCATAGTGGAATCCAGCCGGTGGGCTATCAGTGCAGAAGAGTGGACGTAGACTTGGATTAAGCCGAACCACTATAATCTCTGTATTCATATTCTCTTCCCCACACTCTTTTACTTTGATTGTAATTCGTTTTGTTTACAAGAGACGTATTTCATTTCTATTGTCAATTAGTGCTGCACACTTATCTTAAGAAATTGTTTTGACACCTATTCACCCCCCTCTAGGTGTTCATACTAGCTTTCACAGTGTGGACTTTGATTTTCTCAACTCTCTAAACGTGAAGTTGCAAGAGAAATTCACTTTACTTCAACTTGAACAATTTTGCTCTAAAACATTAGTGGCTCATCCAGAACTTATTGCGTATTTCTATTCAAAACTGAGCTTTTTGGATGCGAATAGATTCTCTTTCAGTGTTAGAGACCAAGACTATGTAGTTGATATGGACACTTTGACTGATGTGATTGGAGTAGAGAAGGGGGTGTTCCAATCAATTAGTGTGTCTATTGGTCGTGCAACGTTAGAGCTTGTTCGGGATGGAATGGTGGAAGGACGAATTTCGTACTTGAGGATGAATGCCTCAAATATTTTGCTTCATGAGATTGTGATCAATTGCCTTAGACCCAAATCGACTTCAAAGACTGACGTCTCCAACTCAGAAGCAAAGCTGATGTATGCTATCAATACTGGCAAAAAGTTTTCTCTACCACACACTATCATGTTTCATATGTATAGATCGATGGTGAAGGACAAGGGCCAACTTCCTTATTCAACACTTGTTACTAAGTTATTCAGACATTTGAATATTCAGCCTCCCAAGATTCTGTGTGTTCGAACCTGTGATCAAATGGTGGTGGGACTGAAGATGGTTTCTAAAATGCGTCTGAAGAAGCTGAACAAGGCTTTGGAGAGATTTAAGGAGAAAACCCCTGTCAAGACTCACCAAGTCTCTATGGCTGCAAAATGAAAAGAAAATGAGCCCATGACAGCTCCATCCAAGAAAATAAGAGCACTCATCTTGCAGGATGAAGAAGATGAGGAAGATGTCACCATTTTCGCTCTTGCTTTAAGAAGTTTACAGTGTTTTGTTCCAGAGATAGAGGAGAGAGAGGATCAAGATAGAGAAGAGACAGAACAAAGGAGTGAAGAGAGGGAATCGATGAGAAAAGAAGAAGAGGGCAGAGGAGAACAAGAAGAGACAGAGCATGAAGAGTACTTTTCTCTGCCTGAAGGCACTGGAATAGGGGGAGTTGCTAAGAAAAGAGGTACCTCTTCAATTGTTCTTACTAGTGAAGATGTTAGCCATTCACCTGCAGATCCAGAAGATGTATATGCCTCTCAATTCCTTGAGGAAGGTCATGAGGTTTCATCTCCAAATCTGGGTGCTCATACTGAAATTCCATCATCTGCCAATACTCCTCAAACTAAACATGCAGAAGCAAGCACTCAGACTGAGAACTCAGCAGACTTTCGAAGATTGCTTGATGTTCTTATGGAGATGTGAGAACAGATTTATGCCCTGGGATGCGAAATTCAGAATATGCAGAATGCTAGTCAAGCATTTTTCAGTTTCTTTGCATGATCAAATTCAGGCCCTTAATCTTCAAGTTCAAGCAAATGCCAAGGGTAAAGAAGTGGCGCAACTGAAGGAGGATTTGAAAAAGCTGGAAGAGTCTGTCAAGTCGATGGGAGATTTCCAGCTTGTTCGCATTCCAAAACAATCATAATTTATTCTCTTTTGTCTCTACCTTTGTAATGCTGACAAAAGGGGGAGTGGTGCAAATTTGAGATTTGACTCTTGTTTGTTTTGACTCTTGATTGACTTTACTTTTGTTTCGTTGTTTGGTTGTGAATGGTTTGGATTTGGATTGTTTGATCATTTAATGCTTGCAATATCTTAAGTGTTGGTTTGGTATTCATGGCAAAGATAGTTGTTTTTACAGAATTAACTTATCTCCTGTGGATACAAATTCAATACTATCTTTACTAATCCATTTATCTTTTATGTGATATCCTTGTTTGCTTGAGTATTGTCTTGCAGGTCAAAAATATCTAAATCTACAGGAAAGTTTTGTCACCATCAAAAAGGGGGAGATTGTTAGAGAAAACTTCCTTATTTGTTTTGAAGTTGACAAAACGTTTCCATCGAGTCTAGTCGAAGACTTGCAGACTTTTTAGTCAAAGTTTGAAGACCATCAGATCGCCGGACTCAAGACTCAAAGTTTGCCCTCATTGACGGTTTCTAGACGTCGAAGAAAACTTATCCCGGGTGAGTATTTCTCTAAGGATTTCATTATATTGGCTAAAGAAGATCTCACGGCTAGAGATAGCATCTCGGAATCTATTATTCGTCTTGAAATTAATTTGGGTAATTTGGATCCGTTGAATGGCGAAGCATACTTGGAAAGTTTCTACTTATGGAAACCTAGATCCTAATTGTATGGGCGAGTAGGATTTGTGGGCTATCGTCATATTCCTTAAATAACTCGAGATGTCCTTAATTGATTCTATCCAACGAGTAGATTGGAAGAACTCCTTTGGAAAGTGCCAACGGTTATGAAAGCATGGAGGAGTATATAGGGAATACGCTCTAATTATTTGAGTCTGTGCACAATAGAGAAATTCTAAAGTCTGAAGTTTCTTGTTCTTTACCAATACAATTGTTGAGCGTAAACTTGTACTCAAAATAGAGTTTATACATTTGTGAGATCTTGAGAAAATGTAGGAGAGTCTCTACACTGTGGAATCAAGGACGTGATACTGTAACGACTCTTTTGATTTATAGTGAAATCCAGCCGGTGGGCTGTCAGTGCGGGAGAGTGGACGTAGGCTTGGATTAAGCTGAACCACTATAAACCTTGTGTTCTTATTCTCTTCCCTAAACTCATTTACTTTACTTGTAATTTTATTTAATTGTTAGAGTCTCATTTCCTTTTCAAAGTCTCCTGTTAAGCAGACTCGGGTTAAAAGTAAAGTTTTACACTATTATCTACAAAAATTTATTTTTGCACCTATTCACTCCTCTAGGTGCTCATACTAGCATTTACAAATGAAATGCCCGATTAATTTAATAGAAAACAGAATTGAAAATCTGGGATGTCTCAAGCAGTCAATTCCTGGTCAAATTCTCAAGTCAATCGCGTTTAGATTCCTTAACGGCTTCACCTAATAGACTAGTTATTTCGGGAGTGGCCCACTCAGAGAAAAGAACTATAGGCGCATCAATCAAAAACCCATTTCATTTAGTCAAAAGCAGGGTTTGAAAATCAAGATGTCATAAGAAATATTATATATTTTGGGTTTGTGAAACCTTTTTACGAAAAGCTTTTTAAGCATAGGTTGTGGAATATTATGTATATTGATTTGTGAAATGTCTTATGACATGCATTTGATTTGATTTGGTTTATAAAATCGATTTATGAGAAGTTGAGTTGCAAAATCTTTTGATGATATATGAAATGATTTATGGATTTGGCTTTGTGGATTGTGGATGGTATTGTTCTGGATTGGTATTGATGCTTGATATCGTTATGGTCTCAATGAGGGGTTTGTAGGTATGTCCATACTATTCTAGGATATCCTTGTGGGCCGAGCCACCGGCTAATAATAGGTGGAGACCTTGCCAAGAAGGGAATCTTGGTCGCCTTGTCACTAGGCATTGTATTGTGATCATGGTTTATCTTGACTGTCAAATGCAACTTTTATGTTAGTAAATGAGAATCATCTTTCGAGACCAAAAAAAACAAATGTCCCCAATCAAATCGATGCTCTCATATTTTGCCAGATTTTTTTAAAACGAATTACGTTTTACATACATACTCAAGGGTATTGATTCTTGATACAACACCAACATTATAAATTCGAAACCAATATGACTTCACACTTATTATCCTTGTTTAATTAAAAATGATTTACATTGAAACATTTTGATAGCGATAGCAAATGATGCAAGTAGTAAGCATAAATAGAAAAACACAAATGAAGAGACAACACTATAAAGAAAGATATGCAAATCAAAATTGAAATGGAGAACATATTAGAAGAGAAACACATAAATTTGTGTATATTTATTTTAAAATAACATAGATGATTATTCTTCCATCTAAATCATAACGTATGATTTCACCATAACTTTGAAGATGGACTCCAAGGATAACAAATACTGAACTCTCCGGCCAATCCACTCCACCTACAAGGACCCTTGGGCGAGATCCTCCAAATACATTGGGTGCATTTTTCCTGGTCCCTACTTTGCTCATATATATCAAACCAGTGAAATTCACCGGGCCATGCGAAGCTACAAGAGAACATCGTCCCATCAAAGAAATGGGGTATGAATGAGAATCCCCAACTCCCTGTGATATGATGGATTCCGAGATCATCATCCTTGGATTTGCAATGAACTGTTAGAATAGTTCCAGGGGGCAAAATGTTATTGATCTTAACATATGCCTTGGTCCAAATACTTCCAACACAGCTAGTTACGAATAAAGAACATATTATCACGAGCGTAGCCGATGTCTTCATCATTGCTCCAATATCAACATCATTCAACTATTTATGGATGACCAGTGGTAGCATAATAGTCAGAGTTACTATTAAAGGTAACGGTGGCGTGTGGGCCAGGAGGTGTAATGAACAGAAAAGCGCAACTGCCCCATTATAAAATGCAGAATTTAACTACTTTCAATTCTTCTTGTCAAAATTTTATATTTGGTTTCTTTACGTATATAAAGATTGTGTCTAAAATCCCAATCTTATTTAGGTAATATGTGACCGTTTCATGAACATATTTTATGCATTAGAAGCACTCACGCAACAATACTATGTGGACAAGCAAATCAATCCACAATATGATAATTATCAAATTATAAATGAAAATTTGTTCGTAATGCATATCACGCAAATAACACAAATATATGATCGGTTTGTTTTACCATGACACCAATTGTGTAACAAATGTGTATGTTATTTAATGTCAATTTGAATATAAACATTCGATTCCAAAATGTAATTAATAGGTGTAATTTAGAAGCGTACATCCAACTTCAAAAATAGATTTATGCAATAGTTTTTATACATCTAGTGTAAAAAGGTTTTGTGTGTAAAGTTCATTTGTGTAGAAATTCCCTCATGCCGATTAACCTAGATGGGTGTAACTTACATTTTACGAGATCGTTTTCTTTTTCCTTAAACCGACATGGTTGATATGCATTTAGAGACTTAATTACACTAGATTACCCTTAACACCATTTTGATACCTTTTCTATTTTATCTTTAAAAAAAAAGTTTTGCAGGCAGATTGAATCAATTTTAATATAGTCACTATCATATGATATGATTAAGCGAGTATGCAATCATTAATATAACACTCAAAAAAAGCAAAGCAAAAAATAAATTATATGAAATAAATGGACTTAAACACCCCAAACCAATTAATTATTTTTAGGGTTTTCTTTTATCTTAAAATAAAAACTAACCTATATGACAGGAAGATCTTGAATGTGTTATGGGAAGTATGACTCTTGTAATGCATACTCTTTGGGAAAACAGGTTAAATTTTCTTTCAAATCAATAAAGATCATTGCTATGAACAGACCATTGCAACTATTGCACATAGATTTGTTTGGACAAACAAGAACCATGAGTCTAAAAGGAAGAAGATATTGCTTTTATGACAGTTGATGATTAAAATCATAAAAACCTTAATCGACCATGGAGGAGAATTTGAGAATCAAAGCTTAGTCAAATACAATGATGAAGATGTGCCTAGAACATAATTTCTCTATAGCTTATACCTATTGATAGAATGGTGTTGGTGAAAGAATAAATTGTTCTTTACAAAAAATTGCAAGGACTGTGATGATAGAAAGCATTGTTCCCACCTATTTTTGGGCAGAAGCAGTTGCCACTGCTTGCTATATTATGAATAGAGTACTATTGAGACTTTTGTTGAAGAAAACTCCCTATAAACTCTTAAAACAAAGGAAGCCCATAATATCATATTTTCACATGTTTAGTTGCAAATGATACATTCACAATAATGCAAGTGACAACATTGAGAAACTTCATGTAAAGGCAAGTGCAGGTATTTTTCTTAAATACTCAATCTCTAGCAAAGCTTACTGTGTATTCAATAAAGCATTGCAGGTAATAGAAGAATCCATAAACATAAAGTTTAAGGATAACCAAAAAAGGTACACAAGTTGATGATAGTGAAGAAATCATGCAAATATCTATACCAGCTAATGATAAACAGCAACATCATCAACCGAATGCTGATTATTAAGATCAAATGCAAACTCCTAAGGACTAGAGATACAATACAGATCATCTTAAGGAGCGAATCATTGTGAAGATAGATGGATGGGTCAAAACTAGATCGTCATTCAAAGAATTTATAAACTTCCTAGCTCTAATTTCTCAATTGGAACCAAAAAGACTGGATGAAGCTGTTTTTGACGAAAGCTAGATCGAAACCATGTTGGGAACTAGTATCTCGACCCAAAGATCATCACATCATCGATATAAGTTGGTACTTCAAAACAAACATGATGACAAAGGTCATGTAATTTGCAACAAAGCAAGACTTGTTACAAAGGATATTCCCAAGAAGAAAGTATTGATTATGATAAAACATATGCCCATGTTACAAGATTAGATGTTATAAGACTCTTTTTAGTTTATGAATGTTTTCAAATTTTATCAAATGGATGTGAAGAGTGCATTTCTAAATGACTACATCAAAGAAAAAAAATTTGTTGAGCAACCTTCAAGTTTTGAAAACCAAAGTAGAACCCAAGATGTGTATCTATTAAAAAAGGCACTTTATGGAGTCAAACAGGCACTGAGGGCTTGGTATAAAAGGTTGAGCACATTTCTAATCAAACACAATTCTAAAAAAGGTAAACTGGATACAAATACTGATTATTTAAATATATTTTGATGACTATTGACACCTAAATTTTTCTATTGATTATATTTAGAAAATTTGAGATACGAGATTCCTCGTTGTGACAAGTCTCATTTCTTGATCAAAATTTAGGTAGGTGTCCTTAGTACTTCAATTGCATATAGATGTCAATTTAGCATGGCTGTGTAGAGTTAGACTTTTAAATTTCATATTTTCATAAAATTGGCCAAAGGTTAAACTTTTTCTATCAAACCGGAGAATTTAACCTTTAATCGAGAAAATACTAGAATTCCAAGAACTTCTAATTTCATTTTAAACGTTTGTTTAGGGACTACAAATTTCAAAAGATCTCAAGTCCAATTAAAGAATTTCCAACTTATGGAGCCGCAATCGTTTATAATGCCACATTTGACGCCGTAAGATTTAATTTATGCTTTTCATGATCGCGCCAAGTGATTCAATGGCACAAAACCTTAGAAGAAACCCATCTTATCCTGTTAGGGTTGGGAGTTGGCGGCTAAAAAAAATTGTGGAAAGGAGGGTCTTCTATCTCCATAGGGTCCCCGCCGCCAGTTCACTATAGACAATCATGGCCCATCATTATCTCGACTTTTGCAAGTAAAATATCGACTAAAATTCATCCAATAACCACAAAACATTAAAAGTAGATAAATTATCGACTACTCCATAATAATCTCGACTTTTTGTTGAATGAGACAAAATACTATTTCCGATAAATACAACTGAATCCATGGCGATATGTTTAAAAAACTTCAAAGTTTCTTCATGAAAAATTTCATCAGGCGCAACATCTAGCTTAGGTTTAGAATCCTTGGACAAAAAGGTATCTAGGGTTGTATGTTTTTTTTTTTTTTTTTTTGGTCGAAAACTACCATATATTAAGCTCGCATCATAGAATTTACATCAAGTTCAAAGAATACAATATCTTGCAAAAAGAGGGGTAGCTGAGAAACCCAATTCGGTGGGAGTAAAGAGGCCCGATGGGCCTTTGCAACACAGTCCGCTAAAGCATTAGCTTCTCTATGACAGTGAATCAGTCGAAGATTAGGGCACCGAAGCTGCAATCTTAGGGTTTCGTCAAGGATAGGTCGAAGTTCCCACGGGCGTCCTTCAAGATCATGAACAGCATCCACAAATACCAAGATGTCCGATTCCACAATGATCCGATCCATCTCGAGACCTCTCTGGAGAAGAAATTTCTGTGCGAAGTTGAAGGCAATCGCCTCGGCTTGTAGGGCAGAGGAAACACGAACAGAAGAGGCAAAACCATCGATCAAATGGCCCGTTGAGTCCCTACACACCCCAGCCACCAAAGCTGTGTCGGACGACGAAAGGTAAGATGCATCAATGTTAATTTTTATGACTCCGGGGTCTGGTGGGCGCCATCTGTGGTTGAAAATACGCTAGTTTGGAACAGGGCATGACTTTGAAGAAGTGAAAATACGTCTGGAATGGGCCTCCGCGATCGCCAACTGCACAACTCGTTCAGCATCCGGCTGCTTTCGGCAAAAAAGGAAATCATTACGGGCTTTCCAGATGTGCCAGAGGATAGTCGCAACCGTACCCAGATCCGGTAAGTCATTCTTGCTGTCAACAAACTGGAGTAACCAGCTTTCAATGCGATGCACCGCAGTTGTAGAAATTTTGATAGCTAGATCTGGATGCATCCAAACATCGTAGGTCCATGGACATAATAAGAAAAGATGTTCTAGGGTTTCGGGTACATGATGATCACACAGACAACAAGTTGGCTCTGTCAAGATATGTCGCTTATATAAGTTTTCTCTAGTCGCTAATGCATTGCTGCAAATAGACCAGAGAAATGACCTTAATTTAGGCATAGTACGGATTTTCCAGATAGCATTCCATAATCTGCGAGGTGGCTGAAAAGAGGATGAGGCCTGGTTAGAAGTAGTGTTGTTTTGCTGGGCTCTGAGCTGATTGTAGCAATTCTTGACTGTAAAAAGACCATTCTGCGTTCCTCGCCATATTAGTTTATCCTGGGTGCAGTTAGGGCGAATAGGAATTGATAATATCTCCTCCACTCTTTGATTATCAAAATGCTGAGTTAAAAGAGAAGTATCCCATGAGTTTGAATCAGATAAGATAAAACCTGCAACCCAGATAGGTTCATTCCTAGGAGCAGGACCTCCAATGACACCACTAGGTAACCAGGGATCCTCACGAACTTTAATCTGAGTGCCATTACCGACAGACCATAAAACTTTATCTGCAATAGATTCCCGACCTAATAAGATGCTCTGCCAACCCCAAGAGGGTCTAGAACCTTTAGTAGCATGCCAAAAATCCTTGTCTAGAAAATATAAACCTTTGAGAAGCCTGCTATACAATGAATTTGGATTCTGGACTAGACGCCAAGCTTGTTTACCCAGGAGAGCTCTATTAAAAACCATAAGGTCACGAAATCCTAATCCCCCTTCATCTTTCCTCCTCTTAATGCACTCTCAGCTCTTCCAATGGATGCCTTTCTTGCTGTAATTGAACTGCCACCAGAATTTAGCTACTTTTTGATCTATTGCTTTACAAATAGCTGCAGGGATTTTGAAAATCGACATGGCGTAGTGGGGTATAGCTTGTACAACAGATTTTATAAGGACCTCTTTGCCCCCTTTTGAAATAAGTTTTTCCTTCCAGCCTTCGAGTTTTGAATGCACTCTACCCATAAGCCAAGAAAACATTTCCCTTTTAGATTTGCCCCAATATGAAGGAAGTCCTAGATATCTGCCTGTTTGATGTAATATAGGAACTCTAAGGGCTCCAGCTAGGCTTTCTGTCAAGGCAATAGGACAATCTGAGCTACAAAATAACCCTGATTTATTTCGGTTTATAGCCTGTCCTGTAGCTAGACAGTATTCATTAAGAACAGCAGCTAAGTTCTGACATTCCATAAGTTTCGCATCAAGGAAAAAATGGCATCATCAGCGAAAAATAAGTGGGAGAGAGTGGGACACCATCGATTAAATTTGATACCTTTAAGATTGCCATTATCCACTGCGTTCTTGATAAGAGTTGTTAAAGCATTAGCCATCAGGATGAACAGGTATGGTGATAACGGATCGCCTTGTCTAAGGCCTCTGGTAGGATGGAAGAACGGTAGAAATTCTCCATTTAATTTGACACTATAAGACACCGTAGAGATACATTGGAATATCCAGCAAACCCATTTAGCATGAAAACCAAGTTTTAGGAGGTAATCTCAGAGAAAATCCCATTCAACCCGGTCATAAGCCTTCTACATGTCTAGTTTCAGCACTGCATGAAAGTTCTTTATACATTTTCTGATTCTAAGCTGATGTAAGACTTCATGAACCACAATGATATCATCCTGTATTTGGCGACCGCCAACAAAAGCGGTTTGTTCTAGTGCTATCAACTTGTGGCAGCTAGGGTTTAAGTCAGTTTGCAAGAATTTTGGAGATAATCTTATAAATAAAGTTGCAGAGGCTAATAGGACGAAACTGATCTAATCGTTCTGGGTGAGGGATCTTAGGAATTAGGGAAATAGCAGTGCGGTTATACTCCGGTAATAAAATCCCTGTATGAAAGAATTGTTTCACAGCTAATGTTATGTCTTCTTGCAGGATATCCCAATGGGCTCGATAAAACTGACCATTCAAGCCATCTGGACCGGGAGCTTTTGTTTCTCCTAATTGGAATACTACAGTATGGACCTCCTCACAGGTAACTGTAGCTGTTAAATGTTCATTCATCTCCTCTGTCACAATCTGATTGCAGAGATTTAATGTTGGGCCATAGTCTCTATGTCCTGAAGATTGATATAACTGCTGAAAATAATTGAAAGTCATATCTTTAAGAGCAATAGGGTCACGAATCCAGTTTTGCTGATCATCCTGAAGCAATCTGATCTTGTTTTGTTGTCGTCATTGAACCGTAGTGGCATGAAAAAATTTAGTGTTCCTGTCCCCCCATTTAAGCCAATTAACCCGGGATCGCATTGCCCAAAATTTTTCTTCCTGCTGCCATAACTCATGTATTTTAACTTTCAGGTCTGATATCACATCATTATTTGAGTGAAGATGAGGCTGATTGGTGAGAGACTGAAGCTGATTCTTGAGGTGAGAAAGCTGAGTTTGAGCATTCCTAAATTTGGAGCGACTCCATTTGGATAATGCAATAGAGACAGAGAGTAGCTTTTGAGGAAGTGTCACCTCTCCAAGCTGAGAAGAGGTCCAGGATGCAGCAATAATGGAACAGCATTCGGTATCCTGGAGCCAAAAAGCTTCAAAATAGAAGGATTTTCGCCGTTTACAGCTAGGAAGTGCTTCAGTAGACAAGAGAAGAGGGCTGTGATCAGAGCCGAGGGCTGGAAGGGCGAGTACTTCTGCAAGAGGGTAAGCCAATCTCCAATCCTTTGTGCAAAGCATTCTATCTAATCTTGCCTTTACCATATCATCACCCTGTCTGTTATTAGACCATGAAAAGGCACATCCTTTGCTGCCAAGGTCCATAAGATAACAGTCATTCATAAGATCACGAAAAGATACCATTCTGTAAGACTCGGCAAGACATTTGCCGACTTTCTCCCAAGGATATAAAACTTCATTAAAATCCCCTGTACATAACCAAGGAAGTGAGTTGAAATTACTGATGCGTCTTAAAACTGTCCACAGGTGTTGTTGAAGAGGATAGCGAGCAGGAGCATGTAAGCAAGTCAAACGCATAGTAATGCCAGAATCCAGATCAGTACAGATGGAGTCTAGCATATCAAAAGACGGTAAGTAATATTCAAAGAGACCTTGTTAGTCCAAAAAGGGCTAAACCTCCCGCCAAACCCTTTGGCTCTTGTATATAACTCCGCTTTGAGAAATTAAGTTTTCATTGAATAGACAAAATCTGCGGAGTCTGGTTTTTTGTTTCCATCAAACAAACAATATCGGGCTTCTCCTGGGTCACTAAGACCCTGAGCGCTTGAACTGTCAGGGGATTGCCCAACCCCGACGGTTCCAACTTATAAGTCTCATTGTTCACTGGTGGCTTTTAGGGCCAGCCACCAGGGCCCAACATGCAGATGTGTCTGCCTCAGAGATAGGAGTGTCCTGTAAAGCGGATTCATCAAACTGCTCCTGCAATTGATGTCGAACTTCATGATGCAGGGCTCGTTTTACCTTCTTAAGAGGTCCTGATCGTGCATTAAGATGTGAATGTTTAAGTTTCTTTTTCACCTGAGAAGAGTTAGCAACAGGTGGGTGTGCCAAAATTAGTTCTTGATCCAGTATTAATATCCTGAGTAGCTTGATTTGTTGCTGTGATAATAGGATCTCTGACTGATGTTTCCATAGTGTGTTTACCCTTATTTTTGTGTACTGAAATATCAGGTACAGCATGAACAGATTGTTGCACTGAAGTAGCAGGTGCGGCATGAACCGAGTCCGGCATTGGGATAAGTGCAAAAGAACTTTGAGGGGTCTCAGGGATAATCTCTGTATCATAAAAGGTACGCCAAAAAGGGCTGTATTCGCGTGCCTCTGCTTTCAACCAAGATCCATATAAGAAACTGATTTCATCTAATTTATTTTCATCACAGGGAAAGGTTTTACAGACCGTGGCATAGTGTCCGAGTATACCACAGGAATAGCAGTAAT
Organism: Eucalyptus grandis; assembly: GCF_016545825.1. Classification (NCBI taxonomy): domain Eukaryota; kingdom Viridiplantae; phylum Streptophyta; class Magnoliopsida; order Myrtales; family Myrtaceae; genus Eucalyptus; species Eucalyptus grandis. The sequence continues at coordinate 208,979 of NW_024096438.1, forward strand.
AAGATAAGGTTCATATCTAAAATCCAACCAAAAAGTTTTCCCTTCAACTTTAAGGAGAAGCCATGTTTTCAGCGGTCTTTGAAGGTCCAATTCCACCCTTGCCCTCATTGCTTTAAGCGGTAGTCCATCTTTATTGGTAATGCTTACTTGATGACCTTTCCAATATGACCAGCTGCCTGACGAATAATATTTTCTGTGCAGCGCTCCAAAGGCAAGCCAACTATTTGGACCCAGAACACATAGGTACTAAAGTCATAACAAGACAGCAGCGTGTTGGCTATCCAAGGTTTCAAGATAAGGAGATGATTACCAAACAACCAAGGTCCGTTATCTATAACTCGCTGTTTGACATCATAAGATTTAAATTTGATAATAAACAGTTCGGAATCACCTTGTGATAAATCCACTAGCTTAGTGCGCCAAGCCTTTTTCATAGTCGTTTGAAAAGCCTGAAAATTAAGCGTGGGATTGTTGAGAAGCTTACCCACCGAGTTAGCTGACATTCCTCAATTTTGTCACTAGGTACCTCCTCATCACATATCTCAATTGGCTATTCTGACCAAAGGCGACCGATGCGACTGCATAAAGCTGCCAGACGAGCATCATCTACGGCAGTTAGATGGTCCATTTCAAGAGGACGAAAAAGCTAACGGTGAGAGGAAGGCTCAGCAGAAGACCCAGTAACAGAGGATACCAGACATTCGAAACAAGAAGAAAGTAACAGCCAGAGAAGCAACACAATTGAAAGTCGAGTGAATTCAACAAAATTGTGAGGCCGATGATGACATGCAAAGGAAACGGATGAGGGTAAGGGCCGATAGAACCGAGAAATGAAAGGATGGAGAGGGTTAGAAGGAAATTGGGAGATTAGCTACTGAGATTAGCACATCCGAAGCACTCGGGAAAGAAAACCAGGTAGAAGATGGTGAAGAAGAAGGAACTACCATGTCGGTAGAAGCACTCTACAGAGCGTAGAGAGAGAACTACCATTTCGGTAGAGAACTTGAAAACAATGCTACATTGAATTCTTACCTTCCAAGACATTAAACCTGACAGTTTTTCCTTATCTAGGGTTGTATGTTTGGCCCTTGTAATATATGCGAGGGAGAGATTTTACACGACTTGCAATATTTCTGATTTTCGGACAATACGGTGATATACCCAATCGTACAATAAGCAAGGGATGCATAATAAATTAGAAGCGGAGCGAAGTCAAGGAAAAACATAAAAAGAAAAAGAGATAAGTGCAATAAAAGTTCTAAAACTTATCAATAAAGTGTAATTAAATTATATAACTTGCAAAATGTGCAATCAAGTTCTAAAACTTATCAAATTAATTCAATTGAGTCATAAAGTTAATATCGTCAAGCTTACTAATGGAAAATACTAAGCGGCCTGAGACTTGGCATTTTAAATGAATTTTTATTTTCCGTGTGACTTTTTTAAAATTATTTTTCTTCAAATTTTTTAAAGTTAGATTTAAAAATTTTATAATAAAATCTAAAAATTATTTTAAAAACAAAATTGTTAAAGAAAAAGAAAATGGCACTGTGGGCGCTTCGCCCACTTGCCGCGCCCATCACTTGAAGGGACTAGCGACGGTCATCGGCCCTAGGCAAAGGTGGTCGACCCTCGCTAGCCCCAAGTAAGATTGGACGACCCCCACCAACCTCGAGCTCAAACATCTAGATCTAGACATGCCAGCCCTTCCTCGAGGTTGGCAAGGCTCGCCATATCTGGGCATCACCCAAATCTTCTAGATCTAGCGAGCCTTGCCAACCTCAAGCGAGGCCCTACGAGGCCTCGCACAAGGCAGGTGATGGTTGCCAACCCTTAAAGGGGGCCAACATGCTAGTGAGCCTCGCCCTAGCAGAGCTAAGGCCCCTCGCTCTAGGCCGGTAGTGAAAGTGCCCACCAATGCAATTTCTTTTCTTTTTTTTTTGGAATAGTTTTATTTTTTAAATAAAATTTAGCTTTTCTTTTTAGTTTGTAAATCTAATTTTAAAAAATTTTGAATAGAAAATAATTAAAAGAAGCTATGTGGAAAATAAAAATTCATTTAAAATGCCACGTCTACACTATGTCAGCGTGTTTTGTTAGTAAGTTTGACGGTATTAACTTCAAGATTTTTTTTTTTGGTTGAATTTTAACTTCAATATTCAATTGAATTAATTTGACAAGTTTTAAGATTTGATTGCATCTTTTGTACGTTTTAGAATTTAATTACAGTTTCTTGATAAGTTTTAAAACTTCTATTACACTTATCCCAAAGAAAAACATTCTATCAACTCCTACTCAGTCCCTAAATTCACTTGGCCCCTCTGCCTACTCCCTCCTTCTCTCGTCACTCCTCTCCCTCACTCTTCCTCACTAGTGTGATATCCTGAATTTTCAAATTTTGTTTTCGATTAAATAAATCGGGCCTTTCATTGACGCGCCAATAGTTTTATTTCCTGAGTTGGCCACTCACGAGATAACTAGACTATTTGGGGAAGCAATTAAGGAATCTAAATGCAATGGACTTGAAAATTCGACCAGGAATCGACTTCTCGACCGTGTTGATTTGCAATAGTCATTACGGCACTGTCAGAAATCAATCAGAGGCCGGAGATAGGTCGATTCAACTGAGGTATGTGATCAAAGTGTGGGTGATTCCATCTGATTTCAAAATACTCGTCAATCGGCACTAGACCGATTTTTCTATCGTTTTGATACCCGGTGCCCGTAAATGAAATCTTGAGATTTTCACGACAATCGAGAGTCGTCAATGTGTCGAAGATGTACATTGTGACTCGAGATAAATCAATCACGGGTTAATTGCACCAAAAATTCCTAAAAGTTATCCAATAGGCTAAGTACGCTAAAAGCACGCCGAAGTGAAATTAACTGTGAATTTGAACCCGATTTTAGAAATTTAAAGTTCTGTGGTGTCACAAGCTATTTTAGGAACGTCAACTCCTCCTCCGAAGTTTTTCGGAGATTCCGAGATTTTTACGGAAAATCGATTCGGAAAATGAACAGAAATTCGATTTAGCTCATCTAAAGGAGATTTCGACTTCTAAGCTGAGCTACTAGGTGATGGGAATTTGTGGAAGTGTGTGGGATTTTTCTTCAACGAAATGGGACTTTAAAATTTGACGTTGATTGGAGAAATCGGGAAAGAAATTGAAGTTTATTTTAAGGAATTCGGAGGCTGGTTTGTTGGTTACAATTTTGACATCAAAATGGTTAATTTTGGGTCTAAATTGTTAGAAAAGATCAGGGACAAAGCATTGATTGAGTAAAATAATTATCTTTGACTTTCAAAGCTTTGTCTTCTCTCCCTCCCTCCTCTCGCACGTTCATTTCTTTTCTTTTCCTTGTGGCCGTCGCTTTCCTTTCTGTTCTTATCCCTTAGCTAGCCAATATTGACTTTGATTTCTCCCTTGTCCGCTTCTCTCTTGCGCCACCGCCTCGCCGAACAGCTCATTTGCTACCCTCCTTCGGCTTCTCTCTCAATCTTTTCTCTTCTGTTTCTATTCCCTTTTGTTCCCTCTCCCTTCGAGCGAACCGAAGCACCATCTTCTGTATTCTTCTTTCCCCCACCGAGGCCTCACGGCAACTGCAGCACCACGTCCGAACCCCCATCTTCTTCAGTCAACCAACAAGGCTTATTTGACCCCAAAGCCCCACCATTTGGACGCCACCTCACCTGCGAAGCCGAATCCAGCGCCTGCAAGCCCACGCTCTTCACATCCGTGAGCTTCAAGCAGCCCATCGAAGACCGAAGCAGCCGTGTCTTTTCTTTCCTTTGTCCAAGCCTCCACCTCCTTTGATCCACGCCCAGCAAACGCTGAGCTTACTGTCCTTTCCTCCACGCGGCCAAGAATCGAGCCGCTCCTTTGTTGGCCTATCTCCGCAAGCCCAGCCTCGGTGTTGATCCCATCTTCATCCAGTAACAAATCAAAGACAACCCGTCTTCGACCCAATTTCGCTAAGTGCAGCAGCCCGAACAGCAAGTTTGTTGGCCGTTTTCAGCTGGTCCGAGCGTTCCGTCGGCCTCACCATGAGTTCAAGTCTCGGCCACCGTCGCGCCGCCGTCGCCGTGAGTTGATTTTCGTGCTAACCGGTGAGTTGCGTTCTAATCCTTTATTAGTGAGCTAATGACACTTGGAGGTGTGTTAATTAGCTAATTGGTGGATTAGTTATGTTAATTAGGTTTAGGATGGCTTAGTTAGATTAAGTATATAGCTAGGAGTTAGTTAGTTAATTTAGTTTAGTTAGCTAGATTAGTTAGGAATTAGTTAGTTTATTTAGTTAGTGTACTTAGATTAAATTATATAGGATGGTTAGATTTAATTGTTAGTTAGATTATTTAATTTAGTTAGTTTAGGTTAATTTAATTAAATGCTTTAAATTTATTTATTTAGTAATTTATTTAATTTCTGATAATTTATTTAATTATTAATTATTTTCCGGAAATTAGACCGAGATAATCGGTGACCGGAATTTTGTGCCAATTGCAATGGTGTGTTCAGTTTATGCAATTAGATGTTAATTTGTGCAAATTGAGTGATGATTGGAATTTTGAGTATTTAATTCCAAAATTTGTGAAATTCATTATTTATTCAGAAAATCTCGGGTGTTGGGTTTTAACATCAAAATTTGTTTTATATACTATATAAACCAGTGGGATTTTAAATTGGAGAATATTAATTTTTCTAATGTGAATTGACCGTGTACCAACACACGACTATTTTACCGTGTATTTCTAATATAAAGAAAATAGGCCAAGTTCACTATTTTAATTGAGACATTTGAGTACAATGCACAGTGTCCTAGGCCAAGATTGATTGGTCGTTTGTATGTTAAAAGAAACCGTCCTAGGCTGTTAAGTCGGACGTTACCCATTTATTGGGACTCGGGTCGCAGTAGATTTTAGACATACGCCCCTTCGGGGAAGCCATCTAATTGAGAGACGTCGCTGTGCTCAAAGGAGGTGAGACGACGCCTAGCAATGCTAGAAGACCGCCAAATTTAGAGTTGGCCGTACCCTTAAGGGGTGTAATTAACAATTGGAACGCATGATTGTTGTCTCGACCAAATTTTTCGGGGTTTAGACCACATAAGGTTTGGCTAATGGATTGTTAAGCCTAGACTTAACTCGGGTTCTCCCAAGCCCATACCAATTCGCGACTTGGGTTCAAGTTCTTAACATGCAATTGATTTTCAATTAGGAGTCGCCACTAATTTATTTTTGGTGGGTCGATTAGAAACCCAAGTAAAGTAACAGGAGATTTACTTTACTCCTACGAACTAGAGATTTATGAGTTCGGGGACTTAATTACGCTAGATTTCTCTAACGCCCTTTCAGTACCTTTCTCTTTTATTTTGAAAAAATGTTTGGCAAGCAGCTTGAATTGATTTTAAATCTATTTCCCTAACATGTGAGGCGATCATGCGGGTGCGCAAACCACCAATTTAACACCCAAGTAAAGCAGTAAATAAATTGCAGGACTTACCTCATAGCAACGAAAGTGTCTGCAATGTTAAATTAAAATCCACACCAACAACCCTAAATATGGTTTATAATTAACAAGCAATTACTCAATTTTTGTTTTCTCTTTTTCAACGAGAATATAGTCCATATGCAATGCAATGCTTCTAATCTAATATGAAATGATATGGCATGGTAATATGTCCTAAACTATATGAATGAGTAAAAAAACTAATGATTTCTTAATGAACATGCAATAATTAAATATGCAATCTAAATTAACCAAAATGAATTAATTCTGATGATGTATGATGCGATGCAATGACGTACAAGATTATTTTAACTAAAATGACATGCGACATACAATTTAATATGCGAGCTATATGTCACACGACATTTATTAAATGACCTAATCTAATGACGGGCAATTTCTAATTAAATGGGCCTAGCAAAAATACTAAATGGCATGCATCTCAATGAATCTAACCCTAATGACGTGCATATGAAATTTTTTCTTTTTCCTAAAAGAATGCATTTCATCATAAATAATAAAACTAATTTAACCTATGACATTTTTTGTATTTTTCATGAAATTCGAAATTAAATAAAATGTGAAAATTACCTAATTAGATTAAGATCCTATTTCATTTATATTAGGAATTAGGTTGAGCCAAATCCTAATTTAAACTAAAATATTATCTTAACCTAGATAATCCTAAAATGCAATCTATTTAATAAAATACCTAAACTTATGGTAAATTAAGAAAAACATCATCTAAAATTAAATTAAATGCAATTTTACCCTAATATGCTATGACGTGCAAAAGATGCCCTAATTTTACATGACATATGCATAATGACTTTTTTTGTGTTTTTCCCTTTTTCCCCTTTTTTAAATTTCGAAATTTATAATCGCCAAATAATTAAACATGCAATCCAAGTTTTAAAGAAAACTAGCAACCTAATTTAATTGATTTGATTTTTTTTTAAATTCGAAGTAAAATACCTATTATGAACATGCAAATCCTAAAACTACATTTTTTGATTTTTTTTTAACGAAAACTAATTTAAGTAACACCACAGCAAATCAAGCCATATTGATACCCAAATCGACGAACCATATCTCGAGCATGAGATCGGGTTGGCCAATTTCGCGTAAATCACGAATCAGATCTCGAGCGGGAGATCAGATTGGCAATTTTTTAAGTAATTGCGAGTCGAATTTCGAGCTTGAAAATCGGACTAACAATCACTAATTTCAAGGCAATTTCATATCATGGAATTTCAATTTCACATTAAAGGAATAATTACACTAAAAGATAAAATAAAATAGCAAAATAATAAAACAAAAATAAAATAAAGAAAATACCTAAATTTTCTTTTACTTTTCTCTTTTTTTCTTTTCTTTTTTCCTGAAAAAGAAAAAGAGAAAAAATAAAGCTGGTGGGTCCGGCGAGGGGAAGTCTCCGGCTAGGGTTCCGGCGAGGGGTGTCCTGCGGGGCGCCGGATCTGGTGGCGTCGGGACTCCGAGCGGCAGGGATCGGCGGAAACGAGGCGACGCGGGCGAAGCACGGGGTCACGGGCAGGGAGACCTCGAGCGTAGGCAGAGGCGAAGGCGGCGTCGGGGCGGCGTCGGGGCGGCACAGCGAGACTGGCGGGCGGCGTCGCGGGCGGAGCAGGGGCTTCGACGCGTTCCGGCGAGGCAATGTCGGATCCGGGCCAGCTGTTGTGGGCAGGGGTGTGGCTGCAGAGGTGTAGTGACTGGTGCAGCGGCGGCTTCGAGCAACAGGGGACGCTGGGGCGGCTTCGCAAGTGGCGGTGCGGCGTCACGGCAAGGCTTGGCACGGCTGGGTTGCAGATCTGGTGCAGCAAATCGGGCAGTGGCGGAGGCGCTGCTCGCGGGGCTGGCGGACGCGGTGAAGGCGAATCGGTGGTGGTGCGGCCGCGGTACTTGCGGTGGCGCGGCGGCGAGCGGACTTCGGTGGCGTCGTGGGTGGTGCTGGTGCAATGCTCACGGACGGAGGAGGTGCGACGCGAGCATGGGCAGGGGCTTCCACGCGAAGAAGACGAACAGGAGCTCCTGCTGCTTTTTTTTTTTTTTTTTTCTGGCCACACGTCACTTCTCTGCACTTTTTCTCTTTCTTTTGCTGACTTTTCCCTTTCTTTTCTTCTGCAGCTGCTGACTTTTTCTTTTCCTCTGCAGTTTGTCAGAGGGGAAAAGAAAAGTCTTGGACAACAAAGGGAGGGGCCTTTCTCTTCTTTTTTTTTAACTTTTCTTTCTTCTCTTCTCTCACGATTGTGCTTCTTTCTTCACGAAATTCTTTACGAACTTTTCTCTTGAACTTTTTCGAATTCCACCCCCCTCAATGTGGCCGAATGTTTCAATTATGTGGCCTCTCCCAACCCTAGGTATTTTTTACGTATTTATAGGGCACGGATTAGGGTTTTAAAATTTTCCAAATTCATGTCCACGAAAATTTCTTTTCGAAACGTAATATTTGTTTTTTCCAAACGGAATATTTGCTTTTTCAATTGAAATCTTACAAAAATAAATCCATAAAATCTCTCCGAGGATATGGGCTTGAGCCAATTTGCTTTCTTTGTGGGCTTAGCCCGACTCATCAAGTTAAAATTCTTAACCATCAATTTGAACCCATTTGTCACCGGCCCAATGTAAATGCAATTTAAAATAAATGCACCTAAAACTATATGCTATGCAATTAATTAATTAACTAATTTTTTGTAGGGGTTAAAATTAATCCCTAATTTTTTAATGCGATTACTAATTAAAAGGGTCACCAAAATTTAGGTGTCAACAATTGTTGAGTTTGACGCATCTGATTATGAGACCAAAACTGTGTGACATGAAATGGGACGTGTCATAACAGTTTGACCTTATAATCAAGATCCTAGTGATTAATTGAATTGATGAGGTGTTCAAGTTGTTATGTGCATTAATTATATGCATTGCGATATGAACTATACTGACTTGCAGGAAGGAAACTAAGGCGAGGTAAGTCCTCTATGCCAATTGAGTGGTTCTGTGATTAGGACACTTTTAGGTGTATTTCCTTCCTAATCAGGGCTTAGACCGTGAACTCGTTGAGATTTATATCTCACCTCATCATTGGCTTAAAATTTTAAGGGCCGTAGAGTGAGGACTGAAGCTAAGCGAGGTGACCTAAAAAGTAGGTCGAGATAGGACAACCTCTTTTTGAGAATTAGTCTTTTGGTTATAAACTTGTGTAAATAACTTAGTATGTTTGTAAAAGTGTGGTTTGTTTGTGAATGTGATGTCCTGCTTTTCGGGATAAGAATGCTTCAAGTGCCAAAAGTTGTCACAAAGGGACACTTAAGTGCCAAAAGTTACGAAATGTACACTTAAGTGTCACATTCGAAGAAAAACGGATCACTTAAGTGCCACTCCGGCCAAAGTCCGACTAAAAGGCCGCGTGGCATTTTTCCGATGAATTTCCGTGAAAGTGAACTCAAAACGATGCCGTTTTGCATCCGACGTGGCAAATAATGCAAAAACGGTGTCGCTTTGGGTTAACATGGTAAAAAATAATATAAAAAATTAAATAAATTAAATTTAAAATTAGATTTATTTAAAATATTAAAAAATAATAATTTTAATAGTTAAAATATTTAATAAATAATAAATTTAAAATTACATTTAGTTAAAATATTTAAAAATAATTTTAAAATTAAATTTAGTTAAATTATTAAAAAAGAATAATTTTAAAATTAGATTTAGTTAAAATATTAAAAAAATAATAATTTTAAAATTAAATTTAGTTAAAATATTAAAAAATTTTAAAATTAGATTTAGTTAAACAAATTAAAACAATAATTTTAAAATTAAATTTAGTTAAAATATTAAAAAATAATTTTAAAATTAGATTTAGTTAAAATATTAAAAAAATAATAATTTTAAAATTAAATTTAGTTAAAATATTAAAAAATAATAATTTTAAAATTAAATTTAGTTAAAATATTAAAAAATTATATTTTAAAATTTTAAAATTTTAAAAAAGGGGGCGGTGGCTAGGCTGCCCTCAGCCACCGCCCCCCCTCCTTTTATTAATTTATAAATTTTTGACAATTTTTATAAAAATTTAAAATTTAAAATTTAAAATTTTTATTTTTTAATATTTAAACTAAATTTAATTTTAAAATTATTTTGTTAATATTTTAACTAAATCTAATTTTAAAATTATTATTTTTTAATTTTTTTTTAAAAAATATTTTTAAAATTTTTATTTTTAATATTTTAACTAAATCCAATTTTAAAATTATTATTTTTAATTTTTTTAATATTTGAACTAAATTTAATTTTATAATTATTTTTTAATATTTTAATTAAATCTAATTTTAAATTTTATTTTTATTTTTTTTTTATTTTTATTTTTAAAATTATTATTTTTTATATTTTAACTAAATTTAATTTTAAAATTATTTTTTTAATATTTTAACTAAATCTAATTTTAAAATTATTTTTTTTATTTTTTTTAAATGTTTTAATTTCAAAATTATTATTTTTTTATATTTTAACTAAATTTAATTTTAAAATTATTTTTTTAATATTTTAACTAAACGTAATTTTAAAATTATTATTATTTTAATATTTTAACTATTAAAATTATTATTTTTTAATATTTTAACTAAATCTAATTTTAAATTAAATTTATTTAATTTTTATATTATTTTTATCACATGAGCCCAATACGACGCCGTTTTTGCATTATTTGGCCATGTTAGTGTGCAAAACGACGTCGTTTTGGGCTCAGTTCGCCGGAAAAATGCCACGTCAACATTTTGGCCGGATTGGCACTCAAGTGATCCATTTTGCTCCGATTTTACCTTTCGTAACTTTTGGCACTTAAGTGTCCATTTGTGCCAACTTTTGGCACTCAGGGTCCTTGTCCCCCGCTTTTCTATCCAGAAATGATTACTGTCAGAGGATTTATTTTTGCTTCCGCATGTGTAATAAAATGAAAGGGTCGGCGACTCATCCTGGAAAGTTACATAATTTTTATTGACCAGAGAGGAATGGGCACGCGCTCGAGGATCGGGGCGTGACAACTATTGCTTACTCTAGTCCCTCTCCCAAACTCTCCCAATCCTTGCTCCTGATTCAGCACTCATTCTCGCTCACTCTCGCTTCTCTCTCGATCCTCGCTCATGTCCCATTCCTCGCTTCTCTCCTGGTCCTCACTCTCACAGGCAACGGCCTAGAGGTTAGAGGGCATGTAGGTGGCAGGCAGGGGGCGGACGGGGGCGTGTGGGCAGGTGACATGCGGCGAGCGAGCGTAGCACCACCATCATCATGGTTCTTCCGAGAAACAAAAGATTATTGGGTGAGCAACATTTGGGAAGGCGTAGCATTACCGTGTTGGCTCTTCGTTAGAGTAATAATTTCTTTAACATATATATAATTCAAAACCATTCTTTTTTTAAGAAACAAAAAGAACACCATGACGGTAATAAGTAATCTTACTTGCAAACTGTTATCAAGAAACTAGGAACAAAAAGATACGTCTTCCCAGCTCAATTATTGGGGGAAATTTTGAATGCCATCTTCTTCTATTTTCTTTTTCAAATAAAATCAGATGGAGTTTTTTTTTTTTTTGGCAAAAAGAGGAAAAAATGCTTTAATCTTTAAATCATTTATAGTTTAATCTTTAAATCATTTATAGTTTTATCTTTAAACCTAATTGATGAAATAGAGCCCCTCATTTTTTTTGAGACCTTCAGTAATACTCGTCTCTCTCACATGAAGAGCTGCTACGAGGATAAGGCAAAAGGCTGCAAAATCCAGCAACAAAGACTCGTGAAGTCAAACAAAAGACCAAACAAGGAAGCTCTCAAAGAAATACTTTGCGGAAAAGAAAGGGCACAATTGGGAACTTGTTCTGGTGTAGCAAATTAAGTCTTGCCCATGATAGTCCTACCTGCTCACCCTCCCTCGCTCACTACGTGAACCTCTACCTACTCTCTTCCTCTTTCGCGTTAACCTCCCTCACTCTCACTCACTCTCACTCCTCTGCCTTGCTCTCGCTCGCTCTTGCCCCTCTCCCTCGCTCTCACTCCTCTCACGTCGCCTTTAGATGATTCGTTGAGTTTTTTTTTTTTTTTTTCTACTAACAACTTTTTGTTGTCATGTTGAATGATGTTGTTAGAGATGGATTTGGGGAGGTGAGGTGCCGGGGAAAGAGAGGTTTTTCTTTTAGGTCATTAGAGGGAAGAAAAAGATGGTAAAATTGTAGTCATAGAAAAAAGGAAAAATAGATGATGGAAAACTTGGAAAAGTTAGTGAGAACCGGTGGCAAGGAGTAGTGGCTCAACTGGATTGGCCTTGCTTCGAATAGATTATGAACTAAAAATCTAAGCTTAGCCTTTGGAAAAAAGCCTCCATCAAGGTAATATTGAAGTGGAATTCATGGGTTGCGTTCGTATGAAATGTGATAGTAAAGAAAATATCATAGCTGTAGTCCCATTAGAGTTCATGGTGCCATCGAAACAGATTGTTTTGATCAACTTGGTTTTTCCACCATAACAAACAATACAAAGTTTTAGGATAGTAGCATTGGGTACTTAATCTTGTTTCCAAGAATATGCTAAGTTACTTAACAAAACATCAATGGGTATCTTAAGAAGTTATAAATGCAATCACCGGATAGGAGTCCAACACATCAATTTGCTAATCAATTTTGCAAACCTTTCTCCCCTTAAAATTGATTTTAATTAACAACTATTTATGAGTGAGAGAACTTATACAAGCTATGTATAATAAATGAAAATAGTTTTTAATCAAATGCTATATAAATTGTTTACTAGTTGTTTATATAATAAAAATGATTGTTGGGAAAGAAAAGGCAAAAAAAAAAAGGACAGGGAAAGCAAGAAAGAAATCCAATTAAAATTATCTTTTCTAGTAGTGTTTTTCATAAAGAACGAAGAAAAAATCCTTACAAAATTGAAATCCAATTGAATAAGCCTTTAGGATTTTCCATATGACTTTTTGGGATGACTTTTTTTCTTTTGAGAGATGATGCTAGGTAATATTAAAATATAATAAATAATAAAAAATTTAAAGATTTCAGAAAATTCATGAAAAATTGAGAAAATTTATAAAAAAAGAAATTTTTGAAAAAGATAAAAATTAGCTTTTCGAGTGGTTTTCTCTTAAAGAGTAAAGAAATCCTTAAAAAATTGAAAGCCTATTGAATAAGCCATTAGGTCTTTACCATATGATTTGTTTAAATGCTTTTTTTCCATTTAGAGACAATGCTAGTTAATATTAAAAGATATAAATAATTTTAAAATAATTTTAAAATTTTGAAAATTTATAAAAATCAGAAATATTTAGGAGAGAACTTAAAAATTCTCTTTTTGAGTGGTTTCCCTTAAAGAATAAAACAAAATCCTTAAAAAATTGAAACCCAATTGAATAAGCCTTTAGGGTTTTATTATAGGAATTTTCTGGATGCTTTTTTTTTTTAGAGATGATACTAGGTAATATTAAAAGATAAAAAATATTAAAGATTTTAAAAATTGTCAGCTTGGGATTGGGTCCAACTCCATTAAGGGGTTTTCCTTCACGCGGAAGAAAAAGAAAGAAAACAATGTGCAAAATTATTCCGAAGAAAATTTACTTCTAAAATAAAGTAACAAGTATGAAAACAACTATTCGCGGATTCAGGAGGGAAAGATCAAAACTTTAGCGAGACAATCACTAAGAAGAGCGATATTATTACTTAGAAGGTCCCACCAAGTTGTTGTCCATCGGGTGAGGGTGCAAGAGCTAGAGAGAGAACTGGAGTGGAGGGTGAGACCCCAAGAAAGGAAAGGGAGGAGAGCGCTGGAGTCTAAACAACTCACTCTGTTCGTACGTGAATTGAAAGAGATGAAGAAATACATAAAATGGATTTAATTCTCTCTCGTCAACAATGAGATGATAATCGAGTTATATGAACATTTTCTTTCCCCTAATTGTCAGAACTTCGCATTTCCTAGGATTGCATTTGGTCTTTTGACGTCGTCACATGGCTATTAAATGCGACGTCGACATTAACGTCTCTTCTGCGAAGCAATCGATTCCAAGCAGGTCCAGCTGGTTTGGTATGGCTGAAGAAGTCAGCTCATCGATGCCATTCATGGCCTTTTTCTCTCTATCTGTAACTCGATTATTTTTATGGACGTCATCCATCTAGTGGGGTTGAGGAGAGGACCGCATATGACAGTTCTCGACTTCTTGTGCTTGAATAATATATGATAAATCACGCATTTAGGTAAGAAATATTCTTTTTTCTTTCCAAGGTTTTGGTCTGTCCTTATTTTTGTATTCGAATATTCTAATGTCTTTACATCCATATGGAATGTGGACAAGTTATGTGTCATATGATGAGGCCTACTGGCTGTTGTTGTATGTGCTGCAAACATCGTTTTAATTCTCTGCCCATTTCTCGTCGTCCCTTGCCCGGCCCAGCCCTAACCTTGGTCTATCGGAGACAACCCAGGACAAATCTTGAATAATTGTGTTTGGGAGGGCGAATGCGTAATCGCGTTGATTTACAGCTGATTTTTTTTCTTCTAATTTTTTGGGACATTTTAAGATTTGACCGACAAATATGTAAGTTGTGCTTTGAATGGTGGTACCTAATAGCCCACAATTTCAACATCTTGGTGGTGTAGCCTAAAATTAAAATTCTTATTTTGCACAATTACCCATCAAGAGATTTGGAAGCGTAATTTGACCGAAATACTATGCTAAGCTTCTGAAGACTTTATAGTTGTGCATGTTTTGACTTTGGGGTGATCCCCTTCATTTAGGAAGAAGAAACCCTAACCTTGTTATGCTCTTTAACTATGTAGGGAGGAGCATAAAGTTCCACGTAGGTTTGCGCAAGAAGGGATTTATTTTTTTGTATATATCTGGGCAGAAGGACAAGGTGCGGACTGGCATGTGGGAATTTTTCGATTATGATAGGGCGATATAACACATGACACATCATAATGTGTTACTTTAGTTAGGTTCTTAATGGGTTCCCCTTCAGTTGTTGAGCGATGGTTAAAGTGAATGTTTAGTGGGCCCCTCTTCGATTGTTATAAAGTGATAAACCTTTCAATTATCCAAATATTATTTGCAGCTGTTATTTATGTTGTTATGTTTTGGCATTAGATATTTTGCTTATGCATTTAAGCTTTTGATTTTTTTTTTCCTCTCTCTTTTTATTAATTTCAATCGAGTTGCGGCTTTTGGCAAATACTTTATTTGGTGGCCTAGCACAACTTTGTCCCAATTATTACACTTGTTCTTTTTCTTATTTTTCATGCCACATTTGCACTGCTTGAAGTCAATCGTCTAAGTTAATAGTCACATGAGACTTTTAATTGTGATTTCTGACGAAAACATAATAAAAATTAAATTTGTCATATGAATATAAGTCTGAGGTTTTTTATATTCTAAAAAAAAATTGGAGTAAATGCATTTTAGTGGCTTTTTCCCATCTTATTTACCTCTAATTCTCAGAGGGTTTGTGGGAGATTCATTAGCTACTCTAATTCTCAAACGACCTAACTTTGCAAATGGGTGATGGTGTAATCCTCTATAACTTCACCTCCACCGACTCACCTAAGGGGCAAGCAGTTTTACCCAAAGCACGAATTGTTGTTGGAACTTATAGTGGGGTTTGTGGCCCCGGAGGCCGTACTTGGTTCGTTGAGATGAGAAGGAAGAGTACAGAAAAGAAGGGAAGAAGGCGCAGGGGAATTAATGAAGAGAGAGAGAGAGAGAGAGAGAGAGAGAGAAGGAGGGAGAAAGAGGGAGAAGAGACTTAGACGTTTTTGGTATAATAATCTTTAATGATTAGCCATTACGAATTTTTACCATCCTCCTGCGACTTGTTATAATTGTATACAGTGCGTGGAGTGTAGTATGGTTTATTTGTTACAAGTCATGCTTTTTGAGCAATAAATTCTGTTATATTGTCGAGGAGGATTTGATTTGATTGCACAAAATTTATAAACAAAATTAAGATTGGGTTGCCACTCTTTGATATGTTGAGGATATTAGGTTGTTTCGGACAAAACATTTAATACTGTTGTCGTCCTATTAGAAATCACTAAACAATTAGAAAGTTTTCTAGTAAATTTCATGTGATTAATAGTTTATTCAAAAAACCAATCATCTTAAAATGTTAGGATGTAGAGGCTTTTTGGTCGTCCTTTTCTCTAGGTGTTTTTATCATTTCTTGTGGTGACCAGCAGTAAGAATAGAGTAGTATTTTCAATATCAGTAGCCTATAGCAAGGTCTAAGTCCACCAGCTCAGAAAGCTTTCCTAAATCAAGATGTAGTGTCCATATAGTCCACTAACTTGTATCAATGCTATCAATGATGTTTCACCAGCAACCACGAAAACACCAACTCGAACGCGTTGAAGCTGAGATCTGTTATAGAGAGCAAAATGAAGTTCAAAAAGATTGTTGATGATATTAGAGTCGATAGGCCAATAAATAGAGGCACAACTTAGTCAAAGATGTAGATAATCGCATATTCGCATGTTTGTATGTAGAAATTATCAAGTTAGAAGAGGTGTGTCTTCTTACGATGTGAATCGGACTAAACCTATTCTTATAGTTCATTTGAAAGATGAGATGGTGTCATGATATGATCGTATTGCAATAGGTCACACATAATATTCATTCTCACCATGTCTTTTACCATTAATAATGCTCAGGTACTATCATGCTTTGTCAACTTAATTCTGCATAATTATACCTGCGAATGACTAATTGTATATTTAAACTTGGTTAGCTGCTCATATAGTATTGTATTTTAGCATAATATTAGTAATCCTTACTTTTAGAATGTTTATAGTTATGTCTATATAGCTGTGAGAATAGGATTCAGCATCACTGAGGCGAGGAGCTGTCGAGATTGAGCTTGAGATGGAGACCCGGCAAACTGGCCATGTAGATATATGGTGTCCCCAACTTTTCTCTGTCTTCAGCGAGCATGAGACTTTGCTAACATCGAATGATTTGATGAGTAAGACTGCGAGAGGCTAAAGTTTAGTGACACGTAGGCATGCATTTTGTCGTGACGTGGCTTTTGCTATCTGTCGAGTGAGCGAAGATCGTTGGTTACTCTGGGGCCAAAAAAACCGACTATTTTCTTAAGGT
Source organism: Eucalyptus grandis (assembly GCF_016545825.1). Lineage (NCBI taxonomy): Eukaryota > Viridiplantae > Streptophyta > Magnoliopsida > Myrtales > Myrtaceae > Eucalyptus > Eucalyptus grandis. Next base: position 225,643 of record NW_024096438.1, read on the forward strand.
GAACCGGCACAAAAATGACCAATATTAATCGAATATAATGACCTTTTTCATTATTTACTAAAAGAAAAGCGCCACAGCGAATTCGATTTTAAATTATACACTCATACCAACACCACAAACTTTTTTGTTGCACATGAATTCTTAAATTTGTATCGACATGACAAAAATACCTACTACCTAATTTAGGGTTTTTTTGGTGGTACCAACTTTTATTGAAAAAGTAAGGCAATATATTTTAGTATTAACCGTAGAGCTTAGAGAGCAAAGGAATGTTGAGGAGCGAGATTTGTAATATTAAATGTCTCTTCTATAATCGACTTGGACTAGCAAGGTAATCTTCTTTATACATTATTATGATCAGTTTAATGAAAATAAAGTTCGATGTAGTTTCTCCTTTTATTTGAAATAGAAGCAATTAGCATTTGAGCCTATCCATCTAATTAAGAACATTACTCCGGAGTTTTGTTCAATTCAAGCCGGGAATATGAGTTTGAAATGGTTAAAATCTATTGCTCAACTTGCTGACAATAAACCATTCGACGATATGCTTTAAAGATGAATTCGTGAAATGGCTCCTTGAGTTGTTAAATCGGAAAAGTTGGGATGTGGTTTGATTTGGCTGGTGCATATGTTTTCCTATTAGAGACTTGGGCACCACTAGTCTATTTCGGATTGAGTAGAGGGTGAAAGGGGCCATTTCTATTTCGAATTACTCCGTGAGGCATTTCACTTGGCTATCGTGCATCTTCAACCGTGAAGTCACAATCAAAAGGAAAACGAAAGAAAGAGAAAAAACAAGCAAATCGAATAGTATCACTATAACTTAATGAGTTGCTTGGCCTTAGTTTAGACGAAAGATCCCACCAAGTGGACCCAAAAGTGCTCGATATGGTGGCTTAAGAGCCAAATTTGTCTCCAACCATGTGGCCTCATAAGGAAAAAATAAAAGAAGATATTAATGATGACGGATTTAACTTTAAAATAGTTTTGTTTTAAATGATTTTTGAGAAAGTTAATTTTTGAGAAGCAGGAATAAGTTAAAAATATGCTTCACATGCAAAATCTTGAATTTAAGTTTGCACGAGAATGTGGTAGCAAGTTCATACGCAAATATAGAATGATGTTGATAGAATTTGTAAAAAGACGCGATATTATTATTATTATTATTATTATTATTATATTCTTCTTTTTTTTCTTTTTTGTTATATTGCAATTTCATTAGAGGGACAATCTGCGTGCGGGCATTCGGTCTTGATTGAAAAAAACCTTGAAAAAGGAAGACATTCTCTTATAATATTTTTTTTTTTTTTAATTTCTGGTTTTTTTTTTTTTTTTTTTTCTGGCAGTGTCATGTCTTGGGTGGGAAATTTGAGTTTGAAGAAGTACCCCTGGAGATGGAGATATGTGTTAATTACACCGACGCCTCCTCGTAAGTTGGAGTTCACGACTTGACCCCTCTCCGCATCACATAAAACGGGATATTTTTTATTTTATTTTATTCAGAATATAAAAAAGAGAAAAGGAAATGGACTTTTTGTCCTTTTATAACGCGTTTAGTAACGTTTGTTCAAAATTGTTCCTCGGAAGAAATACTAAAAAGTATTTCTGTTCCGAGGAACAATTTTTGACCAAAGATGCGTTTGGTAATATCGTTCGGGAATAAAAAATGAATAGAAACACGTTTGGTAAATTTATATTATTTTTTTGTTTATTTTAATTTTTTAATATTTTTATTTTAATTTTCCTTTCTTTTTTATTTTTCTTCTTTTCGGTCGCCGGCCTCCGACGATCGGCCGACGGGGTCGGCGGCCTCGCCCGGCCACGGCGAGGCTCGGCCTTGCCTTGGCTGGGCAAGCTTGGCCTCGCCCACATCCGGCGAGGTCACCGACCCTCAATGGCGTCGCCGACCCTCGACGGCCGGTCGCCGGCCATGGCCGAGACCGGTGACCGGCCAAAGAAAAAAGAAGAAGAAAAGAAGAAGAAAAAGAGAGATAAGTGTTTCTTCAAAAGTGTTTTTGGAACAAGAAACAATTTTTATTTTTATTTTTCATTTCTGTTCTTTTTGTGTTCCGAGAACAAAAAATTAGATTTTGAACAAAAACACAAACAAACACGTTTTTGTTCTTTTTTGTTCCCGGAATAAAAAACAAATTTTATGTTCTTAAACAGAAAAAAAGAAACGAAAACATGCAGCCCTTTAGGGTGCGCATGATAAAATTTTAGAATAGAAATTGATTTCTAGCAAGAAATTAATTTCTCAATAGAAATTGAGAAGTTAAAAATTTTAATTTCTGATTTTTCTTCAAATATATTTATAGTATAGAAATTTGTTTCAGAAATAGAAAAATTAAATTAAGTTACTAAATGGATTTTGTTCTAAACCTGTTTTGGAAAATAAAGAAATAAAAAAATAAAAAAGTAGAAATTTTATCATGCACCCTTAGAAGCCTGAAGGAAAAATAAGACTGGAGATTTTTATACCCTCTGCCTCTACATGGCTTTTTGTTCTCGTCGCATGGAATGAAGCCTGAAATCGTGGACCCCACCCGGTTGACCCATGTCCTTGTCAGTCACTGTCTTCCCGTCCCTTTCTTTTTGATCCTCTTCTTCCCTCTCTGTATATGTTATTTAGAAAAAAACTTTATGTTGAATGAAAAAAAAAAATTGAATAATAAAAAATTAGTAAATAAAATAAAAAATAAAAAACTTATAAATTGAAATACTTATAAAAACGTAGGGCTGGAAAAATACCCATTTTTGTGACTCGCATTCAATGAGTTCAATCTCATATAAGCAAACATGTTTGCCTTTAAATTAGTTATAAATGACTTGAAAAAAAAAAAAAGAAATCCATAAATTTTAAAAATTATTTTGTAATTTTCCTCCATATTTTTTACTATTTAGACTCTTGGGCAATGACTTTAAAGGTTATTTTTTGGTTTTGTCAATCAATGAATTTGAAATTGATCGATTCATATATGACCAAAAATAATGTTTAGATAATTTACAAATCAAGCTAAAAAATAATGGAGATTAGATATTACTGCTACTCAAGTACGTTTCAACGGAAGCCACTGTCTCTTTCTCTCTCTCTCTACTGCAACGACCACCAGAAGGACCTAGCCCGTTCGCTCCCTCTCCTCCTCCGGCGGCTTCACGTACCACCGTCCTCCGCTGCCTCCTCCTCCGCCCCCTCCTCCTCCTCCTCTTTCACCTTTGCATCTCGTGCCTCCGCCGCTGCCATCACCTCCTGACGCAGCTTATCCAAGAGCTACGGATCCCCGAGCGTGAGTGTCCGCTACGCGTTGTTGCAGCAGCTCTTGGCCGGCGGCGTCGCTGGGGCTTTTAGCAAGACTTGTACCGCGCCTCTTGCTCGCCTCACCATCTTGTTTCAGGTTCAGCCATTTCTTTTGATATCGTTTTTTGCCCTTTCTGATTCGAGGGTCGTTGGAATTTTCAGCTGAAGGTTTGCTTCCTTAAATGAATGTTTGATTCGGGGATTTGCCTTGTGATGAGCTTTAGGAAGTGGGTTTCTTATGTGAATTTTTTTTCTTTTTATTTCCCCTTTTGAGACTGAAAGTGAAGTTGGAATTTAACATGGAAAAGGAAAATATTTTGTTTTTCACTTCTCTACCTGTCACTACCTGTAACTTTCGGAAATTCATGTAGTGCTGACTTTGGCGGTTTCTAATGTGCTTCAACAGTTTATTGTGATTTCAGTTACATCTGTGTTGGGATTCATGTGCTTGATTGATGTTTTTTGCGGGTTGAGTCTCCTTTGGTCTGTGCTCGGTTATTGATTTTGGTCCTAAGAATTTCTACTGAAGTTAATGTTCAGAATTGTGTTAAGTTTGGTTTTAAGTTATTGCTTACAGACTCATATATACGCTTTGTCTGAATAAATGAACTTAAGAAAGCTATGTGATGTGAGATCAAGAATCGTTGACAATGAAATTTGCTGGCGAGGACGGGACATATCATGTGGAGCTTATTATAGGTACAATAAACAAGACAGATGTTGGCATATAGAAGTTGGAAATGCTCGAAATTTCTTTTTGGTCCAGCCTATTCTTTTGCTGGATTTCCACAAAACCTATTATGGAGAGAAAATTATCACTTACAGAAACTATTGCTGTTTGGAACCCATATTGTCTATATGGAGTCTCATCTCGTGCCCCTAATGAAATGCTTGATTCCATGACTCGATGGGCGTGATTGCTTAAGAATGCGAAAGCAGAACGGGATGCTTTGATTGCGAATGCCATTCGTGTGCTTCAGAACTGGCTGATAGATTTAGGAAATCGTCATTAGTTTGTGTCATCTGAGTCGATTGCATTATGCAGGCTCATGAACTGGTCTTAAGTTAGCTACACTTGAAAAGTTCCTTGGTGGTTGATTCGCCGTAGTTCCTCATTCTTGCTTTTCGTATTTGGTGATGCTAATAATTTTGTACCCAGTATTCAGTTGCTTCCGCTCGCTTTTAACTTTACCTACTATTCTTCACCGGATGATACTAGACGATCCAGAGATTGCCTGACATTATTTCACCGGTTTTATGCTGCACTGTTCGCAGATCGTCATGCAATCATTCGGCCCCCTCGCTTTCCTTTTCTTTTTGTTTCTTTTTTTTTTCCTTCTTTTTCCTTCCAAAAAGCTTTCGCAGGTCTCCTGCATTCATCATCATCATCATCGTCATCGCTAAACTTTTCTCTTTCCATCTTCTTCGTGTTGCTCTGAACATTCGACTACGTGGATCCTCTTCGAGCTGTCGTTCCGTGCTTCGATCGTCGTCGGTTTCGGGAGATCGGATGCTCATTTGGGTGTCCTTATTTTTTATTTTTATTTTTAATCTTAGCGCAATGCATGTCCTTCTCTTTGTTTGTTTCGATGGATCTCTGATCCCGTGTCCTGCTGCGGAGTATCTTTCTGATCTGTGTCATGGACTGTTAGTTCCCTCTGATCAAGAATAGGCTCGGAGTCATAACAGGTGGAGTGATTGTTGACCTATTTATTTTGCAGGTTGGTGTATGAATGTATGTTTATGTGGGTGAAATTGAAGTGTTGTTTTGACATCAATTGCTATGGATGCCTTTATATATGCTTTAGCACTACACTTTGCACGCACAACCTGCGATCTAAAACCCCGATCGCATTAGGAAGCCCATAGGAGGTGCCAAAAGATGGAACCCGTGCAGGAATGACCCATGGTAATCCACTTTTGGTCCCGCTCATTTTTATTAGTGATAAAAAGAACTATCCGACAAAAGTTCGGAGCGAGGAAAACTCTTTTTTGATCTAATCGGAATGGGAGCCTTTAGCTTGTAGAATCCTACCTTTCAGCGAGCCTCACAAGTCAGCATGCGATGTGTCTTTGTGAATGACAAATTCCCTTCACTTTATCAGTGGTAAGTTTATCTTTTGTTTAGTATAATTTATAATATTCCTCTTAGATTTTCATTATGTCCTCTCCTTTTGTAATACGTGGAAGTCAATCAAAATAAAGTATGTTTAGTGAGTTGAGCTTGGTTATATTTTGGATTGGGCTAGGCGTAGCGTGGGCTTGGTGCGGTTTTAATAAAAGGTGGGCTTGTCATGGTTAATATCCTAATGTGGGCTTGGTTAGATTTTTTTTTTTTTTTTTTGGGGGCGCCCCGGGGGGGAGTGGGGGGAGGTTGGAGGATTCAAAGGCCCCATTTGCTTTCATTAGGCTTTTAATGCTCATGGTCTAGACTCGTGGAGCCCAAGTGAGACCAATTTATAAAGAGAAAAAAATCTGAAAACAATCATTTCTATATAATTCGAATAATAATAATAAATAAGAAATACATCTTTCTTAGGTGATTTATTATTTTAGATAATATATAGGGATTTCTGTTCATGAATTTTGATGTAATTTATGGAGATTCCCTTTATGATATAGAATGGGCATTCGATCAATTGCTATGCATAAACCATTCGATTTTATAGTCTCTCGTGAAGAAATCATTATAAGCAATTATCTATATGAGATTGGGCTTGTATAAAAATTCTCTTCTCTCTATTTCATTATAACAGATGATAGAATTGAAGCATTGTATTCCTTTCCCTTCCATACACTGACTTCTTCTCTTTTTATTTTTATCTTGCAACTTCAAAGGTACTCAAGCTACCGTTTCCAAAAGATCACCAATTTGAACTCGATCCAAGATTATATAAATGAGCCTTGAAGAGCAAAACGCTTGCTTCACCCCCACCAACCCTTCAAAGTAGGATAGCTTACTTAGCGTAGCTTTAAACTTCATCTCTTTTTCCCAGCGTGGGAATTTCCGTTGTTTTAATTTGTTCAGTAAGTGGAAACTATGAAACTACTTTATACCTCTAATCCTAAGCCTCTGGTTCGGGGGAGTTTATATTGTAATGCAGCCTTATCCTTTCATTCTTAATGAAAACATGCACTCATTTTATCAAAGATGCGTGAAGGACATCAAACTGACCCTACGATCATCTTTAAGGGTTGGGTTTTCACACGCTTCCTAGTTTTAAAAGTTTCCTAAACAAGGACATTTGAAGATATGAGGACAAGTTTCTACAAATCTTTCTAAAATTGCTGTAAAAAATGATTTATGAAAATGACACATATTGCATTTATTATCAATATATGCCAACCCTTTGCATCATATCTCAAGCATAATTTCATGCATACGTATGATAATTTCATGAAGAAAATACCTTAGAATCTGATAGTGATGATGATATGTCAGCTTGTGATGTAACATTTTGTAATAGTTGAATATTTTTTAAATGGATGGAAGTCTAAGTCATTGAATATGTTGGTAAGACGTTTTAGACCACTAATGAGTGTGGCTTCTTTTTTATGTCTAGATAGAGGCCTAAGTCATAGTCTAAATAAAGGCTAAGTCATACCCTCTCGTAAATCCGTAGTATCCATGTTATTTTCAAGCGGGGTTGTTGGCCTTTCTAGTTTTGATCTTAAACCTGTAAAAGAATACGAGGTTTAAGTTTGTCTTAAAGGACAAAAAGTATCTCGTTGCTCAAATTTCTATCATTTTTTTTTTTTTTTTGGTAAAGGAAAATTTCTATCATTTCTTTATTTTCCTTTTTACTATTTATGCCTGTTTTGCTTGGAAATTATAGCTTCTCTTCAAATATGAAAATTTGAGAAAAATTTTAACGCGCGCAACAATGCTCGTCATGGATGTCAATTTTTGTAAGTAATGGAAATGCAAGTAGAATGTTAGACCTGCATTAAAAGTACTATCATCTAGGCATGTAAAAGCTTCATTCACATTTTGATTTGGCTATACATGCATATTCAAAAAGTGTTGTCTTTTTCATTCCCTAAAGTAAAAGCCTCTTGCTCTCTTCCTCCGTGTCTAATGGTAGGCTCAAGAAGACAGAAGTCATGGATGACGATCGTCATATACCTTTTGGTGATGATGAGAGCTATAGAGAAGTCTTGTTATCTCTATTTAAAGGAGGAGAAGAAGTAGAAGAAGGTGATGGCTACGAGAATTTTTATTGATTCTATTTAATGAAGGAGAAGAAGGAGACGAGCACGGAAAAAGTGGGGAAGAAGAAGAGGAGGAGGAGGGACCTTTATTTGAAATAGTAGAACAATCTACTGAAATAGAAGAAGCAGTGACTCATGAACTGGGCAAGGTATGCTTGCTTATTACTATTTGTTATTCTTTCAACTAAACTTCCCTTTTCTTTTTTTTCTTTTTTTTTGCGTGTTTTTTCCCCCCAATTTTGATGCTATGATTTTCTCTTTGGTTGGACAACGGGATTGCTTTTTGTCAATTATTCTTGGGCTCTTTAAACAGTTTCTCTTGCAATATTACACAATTGATTGAGTTGCATGAGGTGCCAATTGACTTACTTTGCTGGAATTAGAAGACATTGAGATCGAAGTCAACAATAACGTTTAGAGGAATCCGATTGAGGAAGTGAAGCCACACTGGAACAAGCACGCCGCTACCTACACCTTCTCGGCTTCCATCATATGCATTTTTCTAGGTTTCGGTTAGTCCTATCTCTCAATAGATACATCCAATATCATGAAGCATGGAAAGATTCACCCTAGTGGTCCTCCATAAAGTTTGGAACCTACGATATATTTTTGTGAATTAATTTTTCATACAACAAATCAATTCCTTGCAACTTATTTATGTTGAAAAAAAGACAATAATAATTTATTATATTGCACCTTGTTTTGTAACTTTATTATTGATAAAATGATAGACTTATTGACAAAGTTTTTTTTTTTATGCATAAACAAAGAAAAATAAAGATTACTTAATTTTGAATAACAACATCCACTTATTTCTTCTTCTTTTTGAGCCAAGTAAGTAAATTTCAGATAATACTTATTATTTCTCATCATTCTTATCATGTAATAATATATTACAAAGGAAAATAGGGCACGATTTTTTTTTTCATTTTTTTTTTCAATTTCTTATACATAATTATGATTTACTTGAGAACATTAGGATAATAACTAACATTTTCATTTTGAAATTTTGGCAGACATAGGATTGATGAGTAAGGGGATAGCATACGTAAAGCCTGACCAACAAACAAATGATGAGTTCGAGGATCATTTGATGGGGGTTTCAAAGTTATCCTCCCTTATTGGGTTGATACTAGCTTGGTGGATCCCCAACAAGATTGCTTACCGTTACAAAATAGGGTCGGTAGCAAGCATCTTCTTCATCAGAGCTCTCTTTGTGACCATTAAGGATAACTACATCATCCTTGTGGTTGGCCGCTTCATAATTAATATTGCTACGAGCTATACCCTCATCATTGTTCTCATTTATATTCCTGATCTCTCCAGTCTCTTATCGGGGCTTGCTCACCTCCTTCCCTGAGGTACTCCTTTCATTTCTTTTTTTTTTCCCCAAATTTTATAACATATTTTTGTTTTTTAATTTATCATCAATGATTGTCAGGGGAAAAATTAAGGTTAGATATTTAAAGGTAAAGGAATGTGATTGCTTTCTTATACGTGTTTTGGTGGTTCAGGTATTCATCAATGTGGGCACCCTCCTCAATGACGTCTCCCACTTTTTCTTATTTAGGATTCGCTCTAACCTCAGCTAGCGTCTCTTACTTAGCATAGGAGGAATCCCCTTCTTGCTCATTGTTTGTGTTAGATTATGTCTCGAGTTTGAGCATTTACAAAACGCGATTCGCTTGGACAAGTAGAAGTTAGTGGGACTCCACGAAGATTTACAAAAATAAATAAATTGGAAGATACGAATTTCTTTATTTTAGCAGGAGGAGCCGAATTCTATCTTCCATGGTGGGGCCCAAACCTTGGGCACACAATTTCCATGGCGTGGGCTTCTTTTAGCCGATGAAAGAAAAGAGGAAAGAACCTCTGCACGTGAAACGGAAGGAAAGTGGGGCCCAAGGTCAAACTTTTGACCTTGGGCACACACACGTATAAAAGCATAATTTGCAGGTCTTCGTTCCTTCTTCTGAAAAGACGCCGCCAAAGCCCTACGTACGTGAGAAGACGTCCACGCCGCTTGAAGAAGAGTCGCAAGATCTTGAAGCCTCGAAGCCGTAGTAGAGAGTTTTGTTGCGCGGTAATTTTGTGCAATGTGAGTTTATTAAAGTGAGTTATTTATTTATAAACACTTTGGATTTTGGGTTAAATCTAGGTGTGGGAAACACTTGAGTGTTTGAGCAATTGTAAACTCTGATACTCCGATTATAGTAGATTATTTGTTGCTGACTCTCTCCGTGAACATAGGTAACGATACTCAGACCGAACTACGTAAATCTCTGATGTTCTTATTATTTCTCGTTTATTTCTCTGATGATTTCGCATTGACGTAAGTTACAAGATTATGTCATTTCCACATATTATATCTCCACGATTGGTATCAGAGCGTGGGGTTAGATTTCTTGATTGTGATTTGGAGCTTTTGCTTGTTTGATTATTATCTGGAAATTTTGTTACTGCAATTATATCTGAGAGAAAATCTGAGATTGAGAAGTTTGATGGGAGCAACAACTTTGTGTTATGGAGTATCAAGATGTGGGCATTATTGACAACACAAGGTTTGGTCAAGGTACTGGATGGTGAAGATGAGTTGCCGATTATGATGAAAGCCTTTGAGAGGGTAGAGCTGATGGAAAAAGCAAAGAGTATAATCCTATTAAATTTGACGGATGAAGTCTTAATATAAGTTGCTGAGAAGAAGGATGTCGCAGCATTATGGGCAAAACTTCAAGCACTCTATGTGAAGAAAGGTTTGAACAATCGTTTATACATGTTGAAGAAGATGTTTCAATTTAGATATATTGAAGATACGTCTATCAGAACCCACCTAAATGAATTTAATAAACTCATGTTGGATCTGAAGAACGTCGGTAAGATACTTGATGATGAAGAACATGGCATGATGTTGTTAGCCTCTTTACCAAAGTCATGGGAGCACTTTACTGATTCACTGTTACAGGGGCGTACCACAATTACCTCAAAAGGGGTAAAGTCCGCCTTATTCTCTAAGGAGTGACAGAGAAAGTTGCGAGATGACGATCTGGCGAAAGGAGCAGCGCAAGCACTGACGATTCGAGGTAAAGAACAACATCGAGAGCCTAGTAGCAGTAGAGGTAAAAGTAGATCAAAATCACGCCATAGAAAGTCCAAGGGACGTGTGAAGTGCTTTAAGTGTCACGAGGAGAGGCACATCAGGAGAGATTGTCCAAACCAAAGAAATAAAGTTGATAAGCAGAATGCCATAAGCAGTGTGGCAAACGTTGCTGAATGGAGTACTAGTGATGTAGAAGCTATCTTATGTGTGATTGCTACTTCGTCAGGAGACGAATGGGTGCTAGATTTAGGGTGTTCTTATCACATGACACATCATAAGAACTGGTTTACTACTTACCAAGCTACATATGGTGGTAGGGTTCTTTTAGGAATAATGCAGTCTATAAGGCTGTGGGGATAGGGACAATTCGGATACGGATGCACGATGGGGTAGTGCGCACATTGATAGATGTGAGGCATGTACCGGAATTCAAGAAGAACTTTATTTCTCTGGGGACACTCGATGATATTGGGTGTAAGTACACTGCTAAAGGTGGAGTATTAAAGATCTCTCAAGATGCCATGACAGTGATGAAATGGAAGAAAGTGAATACTCCCTATCATCTACTAGGAGAGATCGTGACCGGAACCGCTGCAGTTTCATCAGGTGAGTCAGATTCTGACTTGACTCAATTATGGCATATGCGTTTAGGGCACATGAGTGAAGCAGGTATGACGATACTGAGTGAAAAGGGGTTGTTGAAGGGTTAGAAGACAGGGAAGTTAGACTTATGTAAGCACTGCATTTATGGGAAGCAGCATCGAGTTAAGTTTACTATAGCTATTCATTCGACCAAACGACCAGTTGAATACATTCATTTAGATGTCTAGGGCCCATCTTCGGTTCCTTCGAGAAGAGGTGCCTTATATATGCTGACTTTTATCGACGACTATTCAAGGAATGTATATGTATACTTTCTGAAGCACAAATATGAAGTGTTTGATCGATTCAAAAAATTTAAGGCATTGATTGAGAAGCAGTCAGATAAGCAAATCAAGTGCCTGAAAACCGATAATGGCATGGAATTATGTGATAAAGATTTTACTGAGTTTTGCTAAAAAGAATGTATTGTAAGACACCGCACAGTTTCTAGGACACCACAGCAGAATGGCGTGCTAGAACGGAAGAACAGAACTTTGTTTGAGCGAGCTCAATGCATGCTTTCGCATGCAGGACTTGGCAATGAATTTTGGGCCGAAGCAGTGAACATGTCGTGTTATCTGGTTAATCGATCTCCATCGTCTGCTATCGAGTGGAAGACTCCTAAGGAAGTATGGTCGGAGAAACTTGTTGATTATTCCGAATTACGAATATTCTGATGTCCTGCGTATGCTCATGCGAGTGATGGTAAGCTTGAGCCGAGGGCAAAGAAGTGCATATTTCTGGGTTATGCAAATGGGTTGAAAGGCTACTGGCTGTGGTGCACTGATCCCAAATCACCCGGTTTTCTAATCAGTAGAGATGTGATCTTCGATGAGACTACAATGCTTCAGCAGAGGAGTTCTAAGACACAACCAGTAGAGAAGACAGATCAAGGTGTCATAAGTGAGGTGGAGCTTCAGGTGGAGACTCCGGAGATCTCAAAGGTAACAAAAGTTTAGACTGCAGATGAAGCCGCGGATACCTCAAAGGTAACAGAAGTTGAGACTGCAGATAAAGCCGCAATTCTTGAAGTCGGTGATAGTGAACAACCAGCTAAGCCACATCAGATTATAATCGCAGATAGACAGAGAAGGCAAATTAAATCACCGGTACGTTATGATTATACAGATATTGCTTATGCATTGACTGTAGGTGATGAGGTGGAGACAGATGAGCCTTCGTTTTACTTTGAGGCGATGGCTAGTTCGGAGTCGTCGCAGTGGCTAGGGGCTATGAGTGAAGAGATTGAGTCCCTCCATCGAAATTAGACATGGGAGCTGGTCAAAGTACCCAAGAGCCAAAAGATTGTCGGAAGTAAATGGGTCTTTAAATGGAAAGAGAGTATTCCCGGTGTTGAGGCAGCTAGGTATAAGGCGAGACTTGTGGCAAAGGGGTATACATAGCGTGAGGGCATTGACTACAATGAGGTGTTCTCTCATGTGATAAGACATACTTCTATTCGTGTTTTACTTGCCTTAGTTGCTTCGTAGGATCTCGAGTTAGAGCAGCTAGATGTGAAAACTGTGTTTCTTCATGGTGAGTTGGAGGAGCAGATTTACATGAGGCAACTGGAGCGATTTGCTATTCCGGTTAAGGAAGATCGTGTTTGCTTGTTGAAGAAATATTTGTATGGGTTGAAACAGTCTCGTAGGCAGTGGTATAAACGTTTTGCTGCTTTCATGACTAGTCAAGACTACACAAAAAGTCATATGGATAGCTGTGTTTGTTTTAGGAGATTGGATAATGGTTCTTTGATTTATCTACTCTTATATGTTGATGATATACTAATAGCAGCTAAGAATATGTCTGATATTGATGTACTGAAGAGGCAGTTAAATGCTGAATTTGAGATGAAAGATTTAGGTGCTGCAAAGAAAATATTGGGTATGGAGATTTTGCGTGACAGGGCTGCAGGAGTTTTACGTCTATTTCAAAAGAAATATATTGAGAAGATCGTAGCACATTTTAATATGCAGTCAGCAAAATCTGTAAGTACACCTTTAGTGAAGCACTTTAAACTTTTAGATAAATTATCACCGCAAACTAAGGAGGAGGAGCATATGTCCCGTGTTCCTTATTCTAGTGTCGTGGGTAGTATTATGTATGCTATGGTGTGCATTAGGCCTGATATTTCATAAGCTGTGAGCGTGGTTAGTCATGTCCTAGTAAAACTCATTGGAAAGCTGTGAAGTGAATTCTCAGATATTTGAAGGAGACAACAGACGTGGATATAATATACTGGAAGGACATCAATGGCAGTGAAACCACTAGTTTTGTGGATTCGGATCATGTCGGTGACTTGGATGATTGCAGGTCTTTAGTAGGGTACGTATTTATGCTAGCAGGTGGTGCAGTTAATTGGAAAGTGTCATTATAAGATCACATTGCCTTGTCTTCGATTGAGGCAGAATACATGACACTAACCTTTGTAGCGAATGAGGCGATATGGTTACAAAATTTGCTCCTGGACTTTGGGTTAGAACATAAAAGTGTAGATATACACTGTGATAACCAAGGTGTGATATATTTAGCATATAATCCAGTTCATCAAGTACCACTTCATCCGAGATATCTTAACTCAGGGTATTGTTATTGTTAAAAAGATTGCTACAGCAGATAACTCAGCAGACATGATGACTAAGTCTGTTCATTTGGCGAAGCTCAAGCTCTGCTTGAGCTCTATTGGCATCTGTAGAGAGTAAGCGCTTGTCGGGGCGTTGGGAGAGTAGCATGGATGATGAGTACTATAACTTGGCTTCAAATATCAAGCCAATGTGGATAATTATTAAATTATGTCTCGAGTTTAAATATTTACAAAACGCGATTCACTTGGACAAGTAGAAGTTAGTGGGACTCCACGAAGATTTACAAAAATAAATAAATTGGAAGATACGAATTTCTCTGTTTTAGCAAGAGGAGCCGAATTCTATCTTCCATGGTGGGGCCCAAACCTTGGGCACACAATTTCCACGGCATGGGCTTCTTTTAGCCGATGAAAGAAAAGAGGAAAGAACCTCTGCACGTGAAACGGAAGGAAAGTGGGGCCCAAGGTCAAACTTTTGACCTTGGGCACACACACGTATAAAAGCATAATTTGTAGGTCTTCGTTCCTTCTTCTGAAAAGACACTGCCAAAGCCCTACGTACGTGAGAAGACGACCACGCCACTTGAAGAAGAGTCGCAAGATCTTGAAGCCTCGAGAAGCCGTACGTAGAGAGTTTTGTCGCGCGGTAATTTTGTACCGTGAGTTTATTCCCAAGTAAGTTATTTATTTATAAACACTTTGGATTTTGGGTTAAATCTAGATGTGGGAAACACTTGAGCGTTTGAGCGATTATAAACTCTGATACTCCGATTATAGTGGATTATTTGTTGCGAGGACATAGGTACCGATACTCCGACTGAACCACGTAAATTTCTGGTGTCCTTATTATTTCTCGTTTATGTCTCTGGCGATTTTGTGTTGACATAAATTGCAAGATTCTGTCATTTCCGCGTATTATATCCCCATAGTTTGGGTCCTCACTATGCTAGAATCCCCTCAATGGCTTATCATGCAGGGCCGTCAGGGCAATGCGAAGCGTGTCCTTGCCCAGATCTCTAACTTTGAGGAGGAGGCTACAGTCCAACTTGCCAAGATTAAGGAGGATATTGGCATCCCTGAAGAGGACAACGATGACATCATCGAGGTCACCAGCCGGAGCGCTTGGGGGGACATGTGGCGGGATTTCCACTGGACCTCACCTACCTTACACATGCTTGCCTGCACCATTGGAATCTACTTCATCCAGAAAGCTTCTGGGAGTGACACCATCATTCTTTATAGCCCTTCCATTTTTGATAGGGCTAGCATTATCTCCAACACCACAAAGCTCCTCTTGGCCATAGCATTCGATGTTGTGAAGATTATTTGCACCCTCTTAGCCGCTTTCCTTCTTGATCGGATTGGGCGACAACCGTTGTTGCTGACTAGTATTGGTGGAATGATTTTATCACCGGCCTCCCTTGGTACATGCCTCACTGTCATTGACCAGAGCCAGGGGTGGTCAAGTGGGCACCGACCATATGCTTCCTCTTGTTGATGTGCTACGTGGCCTTCTTCTCCGTTAGGATGGGGCCAATTGCATCAATATATAGCTCAGAGGTGTTCCCTTTAAGGTTGCGTGTACAAGGGTGTGCAATAGGCGTCGCTGTGAGCCAGCTGGCAAGCGGTTTAATATCCTTCGGATTCGTTTTTTTACTTCCAGAAAATTACTCTTGGTGGGCTGCCATTCTTCATATTTATGGTTGTGTCGATCCTGGCATGGGTCTGCTTCTACCTTATCATGCCAGAGTCAAAGGGGAGGAATCTAGAACAGATGGCGAAATTGTTTGGTAAATGGATCCATTGGAGGGCCTCCGTCAGAGAACGAGAAGGTCGAAGGAGTAGCACAACCGAAGGCGCTTAATATTATATTTAGAATTCTGAATTCTCCTCACTTGTGAGGATGACGTCAAATTAGTACTATCTAGGAATCTTGAACATCTCAATTAAATGTATTGAACTTGTAATCATCGAATTTCACTCGATGATAGTTTATTCGATATTATTATGCGTAGTGTTGCTCCTTTACAATGCAATAACTCATTCAATTTATAACTTGTTTTATGAACATGACATTGTTTCATATATACAATTATGTAGTATTAGATATACTGACATCCTATATCTATAACATCCGTAGCAATTTGGAAATTGGATTTATTGAAAACCTGAGCCCTTAATGTTGAATAATCAGGCCGAATCGAGTTGAGCTCCATCCAATCGGGCATATCACGTAAGAGAGTAGGCTTGGAAAAAATTCAAGCTTATTTGAGTTTGAGTATTGGTCAAGCCTAACTCAGCTCGACGACATCAGTAGTTAATGTTAAGGGTTTCTAGACTTCACCTTTCTACTGAAAAACTCTCGTTTTGAGTTTCCACATGGAGAGAAATGATTAGCTCATTAAGGTCAATATGTGGATTGAAAAGAAAGATATGTAGAAGAATATTAAAGATGTGTTCTCTTTAGCTTAAATGAAAGGTAAAACTACACCTCTTTATACTTGGCCGTCAAAATTTAAAATATCATTTAAATTTCAAAAAAATCATAAAAATTTTGTATGTAAACCTACAAGTTAATATCTACACTCTTATGAAAATTTCAAGGGTTCAAGATTAAAAGAGAGAAGTTAAAATACATGGACTACAATATCTTGATTATATGAAATGCAAGATGTAAAAATTGATCTTGATAGACTCTAAATTATCAAGCGAGATAAAAACTTAAAAGAGAGAGAGAGAGAGGAAAATTGACAAATTATTTGGAATTCAAGATTATAGGGCAACATATATATGAAGTGACATAAAGTATCATATTTTGTGGAGGTCTTGATTCGGTCCACCCGCTAGGTCCATCTCGTAAATGTGGACGTGCGAACTCGGAGTACCATAACTTGGCACAAAGGGATACTTAGGGCGCGCATGACAACGTTTCTTAGCTGGAGAAGAGTTTTTTTTTTTTTTTTTTTTTCTGAAAATAGTTCTTTTCTATTTCTATTCCATGGAACAATTTATGAGTAAAAGAACACATGTGGTAACTACACAAAATTTTTACTCTTGGAATAAAAAAAGAATAGAAATGTGTTTGGTAATGAAATGGTTTCCTTTTTGTATTTATTCGTTTTCATTCTTGCTCACAGACAGTTGTCGACCGCTGCTCGCCGCCGCCCGACGGTGGCGGCCGGCGATGGGCGGCGGGTGGCGAGCATTGGGTGGCGACGGGCGGTGGCTGGCAGTGGTGGGTGGGCGGCGGCTGCAGCGAGCGATCAACAATCGGCGGTGGCTCCGGGTGGTTG